>NW_024082067.1:149321-350898 GCF_003009895.1 Hyaena hyaena | reverse complement strand
GCCCGACGCGGGGCTCGAACCCACGAACCGCGAGATCATGACCTAAGCGAAAGTCGGACGCTCAACCGACTAAGCCACCCAGGCGCCCCTTTACTGTTCTTTTTAAATCCTGATCATAACTATCAATATTTTCTTGAGTATTAGAGAAATATTTAAACATATTCAACTTGCTCATGAAGTTATTTTTCACAATTATTTTACTATAATTTTATAATTAAAAAAGCAAATTAAGAAACTCTGTTCCCAGTGTGGGTCTTGAAGTCAAGATCCCAAGATCAAGAGTTGCATGCTCTACTCTTTGAGCCAGACAGGCACCCCTATCTTACTATAATTTTGAATTTAGCCTGCCTTATTTTTTGTGTGTGTGAAATTTTGAAATGTTATATAGTCATTTAATTAATATATTATTTATTATTTGGTTACAAAGGTAATGAGCATATCTCTTGTCACTGGAGACTTGAGTAAACCACTGGTAGGTCTCTCAGGACTAGTCCAGCAAATTTTTCATGCATGTCTTTTGAGAGTATTTGCTACTACACACAGGGCATCTTTATTGCGGGTCTGGGATCGAAGAGGTCCATGAATCCCCTAGAATTAAGTGTCACATTTTGGTTTTCCACATATGAGCAGATCTTAGGGAGATTCCATAGACTTTCATCAGGCTTTTAGAGAGTTCTGCAAATTCCCTTCCCCCAGATGTTAAGAACATTGTTGCTGGAAAAGTTATGAGAGCATGTATGACTTTGCTAGGCTACCAGAACAAATATCACAGACTGGGTGGCTTAAATAACCAAAGTGTGTCTTCTTACAATTCTGGAGACTAAATACCTGAGATCAAGATGTCAGCAGGACAGGTCTCCTCTTGGCTTGTAGATGGCTATCTTCTTCCTGTGTCTTCAGATGTAATTCCCTCTGGGCGTGTCTGTGTCCCAATCTCCTTTTCTTATAAGGACACCAGTCATACTGGAGTAGGGTCCATGCTAATGACCTCATATTAGCTTAACTACCTTTTTAGAGGCTTGATCTCTAAATACCTTCTAGGTTTTGGAGGTTAGGACTTCAACATATAAATCTGGGAGGATTACAATGCAGCCCACAACAGAGCACTTGTATGAAAATTAAAAATAAAGAAGTGTGAACTGCATTCAGTTCACTCTAGAATATGTTTTCCCTAGTCAGAATTTGCTTGCACAATATTTATTAGCTTGCAACTCAAACATAATTTCCTTTTCAAACTGGCTGCTTCTGTGTGAGTTCTCTGGATCACTGGAGCCAGAATCAATCAGCCAGAAATATTTATTGAGCACCCACTGTGTGCAAAAAGCTGTACAAAGAGCTCTAAAGTCTGCAGTATTGATTGTGCCTGCCAGCCAAGGTCGGGTTGTATGGAGGTATGTATTGGGTATTTTAAGCCCTGAAATTTAAAGGTTCTTATCATGGAAAGGAAATTTCCATAGGTATCTTTCCTATAACCTTATGGTGGAGACATTGATGCTTGTCTTTAAGCTGAAAGTGAGTAGACTTTGGAAAGTTTTCTTAAAATTAAAATTTTAAGAAACATTAAAACATTAAAATCTATTCCATTTACAAAGTGTGTGCATGGTTGTGGTAGAGAGAAAACACTATTATTTCTAAGCAAATGTGGAGGGTTTATCTCATGGAGAAAACTATCTTTATTTGGGAACCTACATCAATAGATATACTTTATTACCAAGATGAGCTTTCTAGGGTGCAGTGAAACATAGAGAGATTGCTAAGCTTCTCTGGCTAAGAAATAAACAGAAATTTGGAGAATTCAGAGATGAGCACTCTGAGAAGAGAGGAGGAGGGAAGAGGGGTAGGAGGAGGGTGGAGACTCCTCAGAATGATGGAAGACTGGAGCCTGGGAAGACACAGTCATTGAAAATGCTTCTGAGTTGAAAATGGTAGAAAGAAGGTTTAATCCTTCATCTTAAATTGTTGGCAGTGCTGTGTAGTGATGTGAGCCTCGTTGGCTCTCTCCAAATTCCAGTGGAATCTCTTGCAGGCCCAGCTTTGAGTCTTTGGTTGCTGAGAGACAAGGGTAAGACCAGATGGAGTGGGAAAGAGGAGAGAAACATAATAAGAAAACAAACACATGGACCTACCTAAGCTAAGGAACAATATTACTAATAATGTTGGGTCTGCCTTTGCAACATTTTACTAAAGCAAATAGCAGATTTCCCCCAAACTGAGAAGCCTATTTTATTTCATTTTTATTACCCAAGCTTTAAAGTTTTGCTTGGTGTTTTGGAGGCTTCCTCTGGGCAGTTAGTAGCCAGAAGCCATTGGATACAGGTGGTGACAGCAGCAGTGACAATGGGATTATATTTCTTAGGCATGGGTGAGTAAAGATTCCTAATTCGTCTTTAGCTTGGTTCAGTAGTGCAAAGTTAGAGGCTATTTATCTCACTGAGGCAGTACATTTCGTCCTTATGATTTTGAATACACATAACCAAAGATACTGATGATGTTGGGAAGGGCAAGACCCTATGCCTACTTCTGGCGATTGCCTAAACTCATCTCCTTTCTAAAAGTGCTTATATAGTCAGATTGGGGTCCTAAATCCCTAATATCTCATTCTCCATAAGCAGACTCATATTTCAAGCCTTGATAAGAGTCTCCAACTTAGCATTATGAATATGAGACCCCAAAGCACGCTGTGTCAGGAAAGAGATGCCACACTCAGACTGGGTTACTGAGCAGAGTTTAATAAAAGGACAATTTATAAAGCTATAGGCAGGGCATAATGGAGATGATAAAGGATAGACAGTGCAGCTCCTTAGGGCTGGTATCAGCTGGGGGTCTTTGTCCTCCCAGGCTGAAAGGGGAAGGGGCGAGAGAGGCTCATGAACCTGGTGTGAGAGCTGTAATAGCGGGTCCCGTGACAGGGGGACAGACACAGATAATCTGGATGGCTGGCAGGGAGAATCGGAGGAAGAAAAACTCTGACCTCATTCTTCCCCTGCCTTCTGCTGTCCTACTGATGCTTCTGGTTGACTTAACCCCACTGGAAGCTTGCTGCAGTCCACACAGGCCAGTCTATCAGGGAAGACACCAGGCTTGGAGAGGATCTGAAGGGCAAACGGGAAGAGATCAAGCTACAGATACAGCTTTCTGTATTCTGAGGGGTTCAGACATTATCCAAGTGTAAGCTGTGTTGTATTTGGGGAGGTCCCGTGCTACTAACTTTAGCTCTGCTAAATGCCATTTCCACCAAGTAGGCTTCCTCTTAAACCTAGCCAGAAGGAGCCTTACTATCTTTTGCATGTGTCTAGTACTATGTCTGTCCTACTCATTGAGCACAACAGATACTGCCTTGGACTTAATGTGGATGAAAACCTCTCTATTTATGTCCTGCTTATATTTGTTTCTTCCTAAATGCCTTGTGCAATGCCTTATACTCAACTTTTTCCATTATAAGTTTTCTGTTTTTGTTTTTTAAAGTGGCCAACCCCACAGGGCAGCAGGCAGAATTACTTATGTCTCCTCAAGTATGACAGGTGTTTACCTCATGTTTTCACTATTACTAAGCTGGTCCCAACTATGCCTGGATGGTAACGAAGCATTTTCAGCATGATTCATACCCTTCCATGTAGTCTCTAAGCCACAGAACAGCGAAAGAATCATAAACTTGAGATGGCACTGGGATAACTGCTTCTTTGTTCTGAAGTCTCTTGTGTTTACCTGCTTCCTGCCCTAAGTTACTCCCCGACTATTAGCATCAGTTCTTTCCTCTGGTCTGGCTCCTTTTTCCCTTGCTTCTCTTTACCTCAGGCTCCTTGCCCTAGTTAAGCAAATTTGCTTGCTGACTTCTCAGCATGAAGAGCATAATTTGCTTCTGGTCCTTCACATGCATACATCTTATTCAAGGTCTAGAGCACTGTCTTTTTATCTCCCTGGGTTACTAGGAAGTTAGCGTTGCCCTGAGGTTATGTGCAAGAATTTTAGCAGAATTGGAAAAAAAAATCTACTACTTAATTAAGGCATGTTTCCCTAATTTTGCATTTGTGTCTTGAAGTTTGGAATCTGTAGGTAGTATTTTAGATTTTTCCTTTAAAAATTTTTTATCTTGCTAGTGGGTTTATTAGTATAGCCTATTGCATATTTTGGATCTGGATTATGCTGTCAAGTATATCATTTCCCCAATTTCTGTTTATTTACAAATTTTATGAACAAATTTTCTGTTCACTTGTTAGTTTAAGCATCAAAATAGATAATTTATTATTGGTTGAATTTGATCTATTAATCAGAAATCTCTGATTATCATTCATTTAGCTATTAAATCACTCACTTGTAATATTATCCAGATCACATTTCTCTATCTAATTAGTAAGTATGTTATTAAAAACCAAATGCCTAGCTGCAATACAAATATAACATTTTATGCCAGTCTGGCTATGAGAAAAAGATTTTAGATTAATTTGCACAATTTATTCTTCAAAGGTCAGGCTGGCTTCTAGTCATTAACACTTATAAATGTTTATATACCCTACTAATTATTTGTTCAAGGTTTGTTTTTTGTTTTGTTTTGGTTTTTTTTGCCAGTGGTTGGAATAAATTTTAGAAGTCTATAGTTTTCAGGAAATATATTTGGAAAAAGGGGGCGCCTAGGTAGCGCAATCAGTTAAGTGTCCAACTTTGGCTTACGTCATGATTGCCTGGTTCATGAGATTGAACTCCATGTCAGATGCTGCTCTGGCAGCTCAGAGCCTAGAGCCTGCTTCAGATTCTGTGTCTCCTGTCTCTGCCCCTCCCCTGCTCACACTCTGTCTCTCTCAAAAATAAATAAGCATTAAAAAAAGGAGAAAATATATTTGGAAAATGAAACATTTTCTTGCTCATCCTCAGTCTTCTGTTATCTGTTTTATTCACATAATGTCTCAAATGCTGACATTTGTCCTCCATTGAATTTGCAAATACTTTTAGTATTCAGGGATAAAATCCATTCTGGTTAGCTCTCTTTGAACTTAAAACCAGCAAAACACAAATCAACTAACCTGAGAAGAGTTCTTCAACTCTCATGTCACCAATTTTGGATTTCAGTCCTTCCTTCCTTCATTCATTTAAAGTTTATTTACTTATTGAGAGACAGAGAGAGAGAGAGGACAAGAGAGAATCCCAAGCAGGCTTTGCACTACTAGCACAGAGCCCAATGTGGGGCTCAATCTCATGAAACATGAGATCATGACCTGAGCTGAAATCAAAAGTCAGACACTTAACTGACTGAGCCACCCAGGAACCTCGCAATCCTTTAGAAAAATAATGTAAGGATTGAAATTGCTCCCTATTATGCTCAATAGTAGTCTACAGGTTAAGAAGAAAAAGTGGACATTATCTAACATCCATAGTGAGGGAAAAGTTGCTCGCAAATTCATGTGCTATGTTTAATTCTAGTTCAGAATTTTAAATTCTAATTATTTAAAAATCCTGTTATTTGCAAAAATGAAAATAGAGAAATAAATTCATTTTCAAGAGGAGTTCCTTATTAAAATCCACATTTCTAGGACATGATGTCTTTAGGTTTGTTGAAGAGCTGAAGGAGTGATATGGGGAGCTAGTCCTTTAATCTCAGGTACAGCATAACAAGGAGTGTAGGTCCAAACCCCTTTACCCCATTACCTGGCATCACCTAGCTCTCTCTGCTGTAGTATTCCATGTGACCCTACGTGAGGAATTAAGAAAGGGACAAAAACGGAATAACAAACTATCACGTATCTACTACATTCCTTAAACAGGTATGAAATACACTTTAGAACTCTTGTCCTTTTTATCATCATTAAAAAATTTATTGATTTATTTATATATTTATTTATTTAACCTTTTGACCCTTTTCATCCATTTCTTCTTATTCCCTCCTTCTGGTAACTACTGGTCTGTTTTCTGTATCTATGAGTCTTTGTTTTTATTCCATATATACCATATTTGTGGAATAGGAGAAATCATACTGTATTTGTCCTTCTGTCTGACTTATTTCACTTAACATAATACCCTTGAGGTTCATCCATGTTGCAAATGGCAAGATTTCATTCTTTTTTTATAGTTGAATAATATTCCAGTGTGTGTGTGTGTGTGTGTGTGTGTGTGTGTGTGTGAGAGAGAGAGAGAGAGAGAGAGAGAAAGAGAGAGAGAAAGAGAGAGAGAGAGAGAATGAGAGAAAGGGAGAGAGAGAGAGAGTGTGTGTGTGTGTGTGTGTGTGTGTAATCTTCCTTATCTATTCATCTAGCAATGGGCACTTAGGTTGTTTCCTTATCTCGGCTATTGTAAATAATGCTGCAGTGAACATAGAAGGCATATAAATCTTTTTGAGTTAGTGATTATTTATTTGCTTTGTATAAACACCCAGAAGTGGAATTACTAGGTCATATGGTAGTTATATTTTTAATCTTTTGAGGAAACTTCATACTATTTTTAGTAGTGGCAGTACCAATTTACATTCCCATCAACAGTGCACAGGATTTCCTTTTCTCCACATCCATGCCCACATGTGTTATTGCTTGTCTTTTTGATAAAACTCAATCTGGCAGGTGTGAAGTGAGATCTCATGGTGGTTTTAATTTGCGTTTCTCTCATGATTAGTGATGTTGAGTATATTTTCACATACTTGTTTGTTATTTCTGTTTGGGAAAATATCTATGCAGATCTGCCCATTTTAAAATTTTATTTATTCTTGAGAGACAGAGAGAGAGAGAGAGAGAGAGAGAGAGAGAGGAGGGGCAGAGAGAGGGAGAGAGGGAGAATCCAAAGCAGACTCCACACTGTTAGCATAGAGCCCAGTGTGGGGCTTGAACTCACAAACTGTGATATCATGACATGAGCTGAAATCAAGAGTCAGATGCTTAAGTGAGTGAGCCACCCAGGTATCCCCTGCCCAATTTTAAATACATTTTTTGTTTTTGTTTTTTGCTATTGAGTGGTATGAGTTCTTTATACATTTTGAGTGTTAACCCCTTCTCAGGTATATGACTTGCAAATATTTTCTCTCCTTCAGTAGGTTGTCTTTTTATTTTGTTGATGTTTTCCTTTGATGTGCAGAAGACTTTTAGTTTGATGTAGTCCCACGTGTTTATTTTTATTTTCATTGTTTTTGCTTTTGGTATCAGATTCAGAAAATCATGGCCAAGACCTATGTCAAGGAGCTTACTGCCTGTGTTTTCTTCTAAGAGTTTTATGGTTTCAGGTCTTACATTCACATATATAATCCATTATAAGTTCATTTTTGTATATGCTGCAATATAGTGTCCCAATTTCATTCTTTTCCTTGTTGCTGCTGAGTTTTCCCAGCACCATATATGGATGAGACTCACTTTCCCCACTGTATATTCTTGAGTCCTTTGTCATCAATTAATTGTTCATAAATGTGCGGGTTTATTTCTGGGCTCTCTGTTCTGTTCCATTGATCTATGTCTGTTTTTATGCTTGTACCATACTGTTTTAATTACTATAGGTTTATAATAGAGTTTGTAATCAGGGAGTGTGTTGCCTCCAGCTTTATTCGTCTTTCTCAAGACGCTTTGCCTATTTGGGGTCTTTTGCGTGTTTTCAAAAATTTATTCTATCCAGGGCTGCCTGAGTGGCTCAGTCGGGTAAGCATCCACCTTTAGCTCAGGTCATCATTTCACAGTTGTGAGTTCGAGCCTCGAGCTGACAGCACAGAGTCCACCTTGTATCTTCTGTCCACCCCCTCCGTCTGCTCCTACCCTGCTCATGTGTGTGCATGCACTCCCTCTCTCTCTCTCTCTCAAAAATAAACAAACATTAAAAAATTTATTCTATCCATTTTTGTGTGAAGACTTTTCTCTTTAAAGCAAAGAGGGATGCAAAATGGCAGAGCTAATTTTCTGTTATTTGTTAGCAATGCATTGTAGGATGATAGATGGTCCTAAGTAGTGAGCTGCTTCTTGCTTCTTTGTTTTGTTCCAATTATATTGTTTATTTTCTCCCTAACCCCCAAACAACAACAGCAAAGCAAAAATTCTCACAACAAACCTGGCCAAAATCAAAATTAATAAACAAAGCCAAATTAAAAAACAGTCTCCTTCAGTTGGAATGTTCGGTACTAAGTACGTGGTGAAGACCAGGGAACAGGGCTGCTTCTCACATGACTTCTGGGGTTCACATGATATTTAGCTCTTCTTGTCATGTTTATTCTGCTCTTTTGCTGTTTATGCAGCTTTAAAATGTATTCAGATGACTTTTCAGTGTACTACCAATATTATTCCATTCTATTACTATTCTATTCAATTTTCTAATTGTCTCAGGAGCCTGGACTTGTAGAGATAATGGCAAGCATTAACATTGAGGTGTTCTCTCAGGTCTATTTATCCAATATCAGTTTGATTTGATAATCTCACTATAGTATCATTTACTGGTCATAAAATTAACTACTTCTTTTTTAATTTTACCCTTCAACACTTGTCTTTCCTGTTTTCCTCCTAGTTCAACGCAATAAAAAATTTAAGTCTTATTTTTAAAGTCTTTCAACTATAATCCCAACGACATTTAGCATGAAAGAGAAAAACTGCATAGAAAATTATATTGTGTAGCTTCATTTCTGTGTTGTTTTGTGTGTTCTAAGTTTGGACCTTTGATCCAATTAGTTGGATTTTTTTGGTAAGCAATGACCCTGATAGGGGAAGCCAGTAGAGCTGTGCATTCATTAAATATACTAAAATGCAGCTGCTGAATAGGTTTTTCTCAATGATTTCATCTCACAATATATACAATTAATGGAAACTGCATTTTTTCTTATCAAACTGAAGACTGAGGAATAATTTGATAAGGTTTTCAACTATAAGAAAATCTTGTAAGCAGAGGGTGATACTTATTTATTTATTGTCCATTTTCTGATGAGGAAAATACAGAGGAATAGATAGTTAACTGCTGAAGGATTGAAATAAATTTTGAGATAAAATTCTCAACAATGAGTTTATTAAATAGGAGAAGGAAATTCTGCCTACCTTTGGGGAATCTGGTGGGAAGAGGGAAGGTAGAAATGGGGTCACTAAGAGATGGTATTTGGGGTGGGAAATTATATTCTATAATTTCCATAGGGGCTTTCCATACAGGAGGATTGCAAGATGTTCAGATTATATTCTTTCTGGGAATTCAAAGATGATATTGGAGAGAAACTGGACAATAAAGCATCATTTTAAGATCTTGGTTAATATTACAGCTCTATGACTGAGTAATTCTTTCAGTTGCAAGTCTATTTCTACAAAAATTACTTTTTTTGTTGTTATTAAACCAAACCATTGAACACTATTTTGCAGCAGGTTTGTTTGGTTTTTTTTTTGGTTTGGATATAATTTGTATATGGCTAAATTCAGGCATTGGTGCTTAACAAATAAGCTCTGGTTTGGATGTGGTTTTCCAAGGTTGAAGGTGCCTTTTGCTCCTTTTTCATATTTATTGTATCTGTCCCTTATGTAAATTCCATAGATGGCTAGGGATAAAGATGATTACTTTGAATACTCAGGGTAGATTTTCATGACTCCTGGAACTCCTTTCATCCCACTCAGACTTTCAACTTCCTACTGCCTCATTATTTTGCAGAAGTTTGAGATTACTATGTGAGGACTACATTCCCTGTATAGTGTCCAAGGCCGTTTCACACAAGGCAGCTATTGTATGCTGATCATGTGCTATCTAAAATTCTCCAGGTTATATAGTAATCTCTAGTACCTCCCTTAAACCCAAAAGGAGCCCCTTCTTTGGGTATTGTTATGGGTTGAAATATGTCCTCCCAACTCCCAAATTCATATGTTGAAGTCTTCAGTACCTCAGAATGTGACTATATTTGGAGACAGGGCCTTTAAAGAGGTTATGAAAGTAAAACGGGACTGGAGTTGGCTCTAATCTAACCTGACTGAAGTCCTTATGAGAAAAGGAGATTAAGGCACAGAAAGCATTGAGAGAGGGACAACCATGTGAGGACACGGTGAGAAGGTGGCCATCTGCAAACCAAGGAGAGAGATTTCAGAAGAAACCAACCCTGAAATACCCTGATTTTGGACTTCTAGCCCCCAGAATTGAGAAAATTTCTGTCATTTCAGTCACCCAGTATATGGTATTTTGTTATGGTGGCCCCAGCAAACTAATGTAGATATTATGACTCATAATGCCCCATTCTGGCCTTTCTCCTGCCATTTGCCTACATAGGGACTAGGACCAAGGGAATATGCCCAGTTGGGAGGTGGGCCCATTTGGTACCTATGCCTGCTGTCTAAACCATGCTATGTGGACCTAGACCCTGAAATTCTGTAATTAAATGGCTGGAATCCACTTTAAGGGCTTGAGAAGCCTCTTACTCTGGTCATTCCTAATGAAGGCAGCTCTCTCTACCTGTGCCCCTAGACCTGGGCTATAGCTATGTGGGAAGATTGTGGGAGAACAGGAAGAGGCTAGAGATGGAAAAGAAGAGGGGTAAGCCATGTGTGGGATAGAGGCAGATAAGGGGGATAATTTTATCAGTGCCTCTATGTACTGATGTGGAACTCTGAGGAATCTGAGAATTATAAGTTTGACCCTATCTTTCCAGGTTTTGGTCAAGGTATATTTTTCAAAGTAGTAGGATAAGACATTTAAAAAAATTTTTTTAAAGTGTGTTTTTGAGAGAGAGAGAGAGAGAGAAGGCGTGGGAAGAGAGAGAATGAGCTGGGGAGGGGCAAAGAGTAGGGGACAGAGAATCTGAAATGGGCTCCCTGATGACAGCAGAGAGCTGAATGTGGGGCTCGAATTTACAAACCATGAGATTATGGACTGGGCTGAAGTTGGACACTTATCCAACTGAGCCACCCAGGTGCCCCTAGGACAGGACATACTTTATTTACAGTTTTGTTAACTGGATGTGTCATTTTTAAGTATAGTATTTTTTTGGATCCCTGTTTGTATTCTTGTCTGGGCTCCACAATATATTAGGAGTGAGTCTGATATCATCAATTCCTGTATTGTAATTTCCTTTTTTTTCCATATTAGAAGCAGTATATGGAAGCTGGATTTGTGGTTGACATCAATGGTATAAAAAAATAATTTATTTGATCTTCGCATATTCCAAGTTTGAGGACAGATAAGACTCTAGATACTGAAGTCAGGGGTAGGGACAGGAAAAAATCCAGAGAAAGGAGAGAGGAGAAAAAGGAGGCACAGTTTACATGTCCAAATCTCTGGGTTTAGATTACCTTACATGAATTTTAAGTTCAGCAGGTTTGGACTGTTATTGCTCAGGTCCAAGACAGAGTTGGGAGTTAAGAGCTTTATTGGAGGTCTAGTCTGAGGAAGAAAAATGGCAGAAAGAATAGGAGCAGGTGGGCAAAGGCTTCAGAAGACACTGCTGCTCTGAGCCTGCAGGGAGAATGGAAGGAAAGAGGAGAGGGTAGGAAGGCCTCAGGTTACAGGGCAGTTCTGAGAAATCTCAGCCAGCCCTGCGTGGAGCTTGTGCACAGTTTACCCATAGGGGAGTCCTGAATTGGGCAGAAAGGCAAGACCCTAGTGCCCCTGCCAGACTCAGTCATTAGCGGGGACTTTTGGGGAGAGCATGGCCTCATCTCAAATGCTGCAATGGGTCCGGGAAGTGTTACAGCTGGAGGTTATTAGCAGAAGGCGATCCTCATGGCAGGTTCTTGGAGGATCCGTGGAGTGAACTACATAGCTGCTACATTTATTTCTTTTCTTTGATTCCACATATAATTCATAATTTTTATAAAAACTTTCTAAAATCAAAATAAAAAATTCAGAGAAAAATAAAAATGTCTCATAATCCCATCCTCTATGGATAACCATTAATGTTTGGTAAATGTATTTATTAAAGTCTTCCATAGAAACAGAAATAACAGATGGTGTGTGTGTTTGTGCGTGTGTGTGTGTGTTATATGTTTGTTTATTATAAGGAATTGGTTCACCTGACTCTGAAGGCTGAGAAGTCCTACAATCTAGCATCTGCAGTGTGGAAGCTCAGGAAAGCTGATGGCATAGTTCCAGTCCATGTCCAAAGGCCTGAGAATCAGGGGAGCCAATGGTATAATCTCTGCCTGAATCTGAATAAAGGAGAATGATGTTCAGGCTCCTCTGGTCAGGCAGAGAGAGAATTCCCTCTTCTTCAGCCTTTTTGTTCTATTTGGGCCCTCAGTGGATTGGCTGATGCCCATCCACACTGGAGAGGGCAGTCTACTTTACTCAGAAAACTGATTCAGATGCTCATCTCATCCAAAAAACTCTCATAGATATACCTAGAAATAAGGTGCAATTTAATCTGAGCACCCTATGTTTCAGTTGACACATAAAATTAACTCATGGTCAGAGAAACTATGGCTACAAATACTATGGAGCTTAAAAATAGTTATGATGAATTTTAAAAATGCGATAAATGAGATACATAATAAACTGGAGGTATCCAATGCACAGATTGAAGAGGCAGAAAGGAGAATAAATGATTTAGAAGACACTATTATAGAAAAAGAAGAAACTGACAAAAAAAGAGGCAAACTGATCCAGGAACATGAAAGAAGAGTTCGAGAGCTCAGTGGTACAGTCAAACGCAACAATATCCGTATCATAGGAATCCCAGAAGTGGAAGAGAGAGGGAAAGGTGCTGAAGGAGTCCTGGAACAAATTATAGCTGAGAACTTCCCCAACCTGGGGAAGGAAGTAAATGTTGAAATACAAGAGGCACAGAGAACTCCCCTTAGACGTAATTTGAATCGATCTTCTGCATGACATATCATAGTAAAAATGGCAAAATATAAGGACAAAGAGAGAATTTTGAAAGCAGCTAGGGAGAAAAGGGCCCGAACATACAAAGGGAAACCTATCAGAGTGGTGACAGACCTATCTACTGAAACTTGGCAGGCCAGAAAGGAATGTCAGGAAATCTTCAATGTGATGAACAGTAAAAATATGCAGCCAAGAATCCTCTATCCAGCAAGCCTGTCATTCAAAATAGAAGAAGAGATAAAAACCCTTCCAAATAAACAGAAATTGAAAGAATTTGTCACCACTAAGCCAGCCGTACAAGATATCCTGAGGGGAACTCTCTGAGGGAAGTATTACAAGGAACAAAGACACCAGAGACACCACCACAAACATGAACCCCACAAAGGACAAAATGACTCTAAACCCACATATTTCAATAATAACACTGAATGTAAATGGGCTGAATGCTCCAATCAAAAGACATAGGGTAGCAGAATGGATAAAAAAAAAACAAGATCCATCTATTTGCTGTCTACAAGAAACGCATTTTAGATTGGAAGATACCTTCAGATTAAAAGTAAGGGGATGGAGAAATATCTATCATGCTACTGGAAGTCAAAAGGAAGCTGGAGTAGCTATACTTATATCGACAAACTGGACTTTAAATTAAAGACAATAATAAGTGATGAAGAAGAGCATTATATAATAATTACAGGGTCCATCCATCAGGAAGAACTAACAATCATAAATGTCTACGCACCGAATATGGGAGCACCTAAATATTTAAAACAATCACAAACAGAAACAAGCTTATAGATAAGAATGTGCTAATAGCAAGGGACTTTAATACTCTGCTTACAGCAATGGATAGATCAACCAGACAGAAAATCACTAAAGAAACAATGGACTTGAATGACACAATGGACCAGATGGATCTGACAGATATATTTAGAACTCTGCATCCTGAGGCCAAGGAATTCACTTTCTTCTCAAGTGCGCATGGCACATTCTCCAAGATAGATCACATACTGGGACATAAAGCAGCCCCCAATAAATATAAAAGAATTGAAATCATACCATGCACACTCTCAGATCATAATGCTTTGAAACTTGAAATCAATCACAGGAAGAAGTCTGGAAAACCTCCAAAAACATGGAGGTTAAAGAACACCCTACTAAAGAACAAATGGGCCAATCAGGCAATTAGGGAAGAAATTAAAACATATATGGAAACAAATGAAAATGAAAATACAACAATCCAAACTCTATGGGATGTGGCAAAGGCAGTCCTAAGATGTAAGTATATTTCACTCCAGGCCTATTTCAAGAAATTAGAAAAAAAACGCAAGTGCAAAATCTAACAGCTCACCTAAAGGAACTAGACAGAGAGCAACAAGAGTACCCCAAACCCAATAGAAGAAGAGAAATAGTAAAAATCAGAGCAGAAACAAACAACATAGAAACCAAAGAAACAATTGAACAGATCAATGAACGAAGAGTTGGTTTTTTGAAAAAATAAACAAAATTGACAAACCTCTAGCCAGGCTTCTCAAAAAGAAAAGAGAGAGCACTCGCACTCAAGTAGAAAAATCATGAATGAAAATGGACTTATTACAACCAACCCCTCAGAAATACAAGCAATTATCAGGGAACACTATGACAAATTATATGCCAACAAATTGGACAACTTAGAAGAAATGGACAAATTCCTAAACACATACACACTACCAAAATTAACAAGAGAAGAGATAGAAAATCTGAACAGACCCATAACTAGTGAAGAAATCGAATCAGTTATCAAAAATCTCCCAACAAATAAGAGCCCTGGTCCAGATGTCTTCCCTGGGGAATCTACCAAACGTTTAAAACAGAATTAATACCCCTTCTTCTCAAGCTATTCCAAAAACTGGAAATTAAAGGAAAACTTCCCGACTCATTTTATGAAGCCAGCATCACTCTGATTCCCAAGCCAGACAGAGATCCAGCAAAAAAAAAAGAGAACTACAGGCCAATATTCTTGATAAATACAGATGCAAAAATACTCAACAAGATACTTGCAAATCGAATCCAACAGCACATAAAAAGAATCATCCACCAAGATCAAGTGGGATTCATTCCTGGGTTACAGGGCTGGTTCAATATTCCCAAATCAATCAATGTGATACATCACATCAACAAAAGAAAAGATAAAAACCATATGATCCTATCGATAGATGCAGAGGAAGCATTTGACAACATACAGCATCCCTTCTTAATAAAGACCCTCGAGAAAGTCAGGATAGAAGGAACTTATTTAAACATCATAAAAGTCATCAATGAGAAGCCCTCAGGCAACATCATCCTCAACGGGGAAAAATTGAGCGCTTTCCCCCTGAGATCAGGAACACGACAGGGATGTCCACTCTAACCACTGATGTTTAACATAGTGTTGGAAGTCCTAGCATCAGCCATCAGAGAACAAAAGGAAATCAAAGTCATCAGAACTGGCAAAGAAGAAGTAGTCAAATTCTCACTTTTGGCAGATGACATGATACTTTACATAGAAAACCCAACAGACTCCACCAGAAGCCTATTAGAGCTGATCCAAGAATTCAGCAAAGTTGAAGGATACAAAATCAACGTACAGAAATCGGTTACATTTTTATACACCAACAATGAAGCAACAGAAAGAGAAATCAAGAAACTGATCCCATTCAAAATTACACAAAAAAACATAAAATACCTAGGAATAAACCTAACTAAAGATATAAGAGATATGTATGATGAAAACTAAAGAAAACTTATGAAGGAATTTGAAGAAGACACGAAGAAATGGAAAAACATTCCATCCTCATGGATTGGAAGAATAAATGTAGTTAAAATGTCATGACTACCCAAAGCAATCTACACATTCGATGCAATCCCAATCAAAATTGCACCAGCATTCTTCTCAAAACTAGAACAAACTATCCTAAAATTTTATGGAACCACAAAAGACCCCAAATAGTCAAAGTAATATTACGAAGAAAACCAAAATGGGAGGCGTCACCATCCCAGACTTTAGCCTCTACTACATCTTGTCATCATCAAGACAGTATGGTATTGGCACAAAAACAGACACATAGACCAATGGAACAGAATTGAGAACTCAGAAGTGGACCCAAAAGTATACAGCCAACTAATCTTTGACAAAGCAGGAAAGAGTATCCAATGGAAAAAAGACAGATGGTGCTGGGAGAACTGGACAGCAACATGCAGAAGAATGAAACTAGATCATTTTCTCACACCATGCACAAAAATCAACTCAAAATGGATAAAGGACCTGAACGTGAGACAGGAAACCATCAAAACCCTAGAGGAGAAAGCAGGAAACATCCTCCTTGACCTCCACTGCAGCAATTTCTTACTTGACACATCCCCAAAAGCAAAAGAATCAAGAGCAAAAACAAACTATTGGGACATCATCAAGATAAAAAGCTTCTGCATGGCAAAGGAAACAATCCATAAAACTAATAGGTAACTGATGGAATGGGAAAAGAGAGTTGCAAATGACATATCAGATAAAGGGTTAATATCCAAGATCTATAAGGAGCTTACCAAACTCCACACCCAAAGAACAAACAACCCAGTGAAGAAATGAGCAGAAGATATGAACAGACACTTCTCCAAAGAGGACATCCAGGTGGCCAACAGACACATGAAACGATGCTCAGCATCCCTCCTCATCAGGGAAATACAAATCAAAACCACACTGAGATACCAACTCACGCCACTAAGAGTGGCTTAAATGAGCAAATGAGAAGAATTTAGATGCTGGCGAGGATGTGGAGAAATGGGCACCCTCCCACACTGTTGGTGGGAATGTAAACTGGTGCAGCCCCTCTGGAAAACAGTGTGGAGATTCCTCAAAAAATTAACAATAGAACTCCCTTATGACCCAGCAATAGCACTGCTAGGAATTTACTCAAGGGATACAGAAGTGCTGATGCATAGAGGCACATGGACCCCAATGTTCATAGCAGCACTCTCAACAATAGCCAAAACATGAAAATAGCCTAAGTGTCCATGAACTGATGAATGGATCAAGAAGACATGGTTTATCTATACAATGGAATACATGGCAATGAGAAAGAATGAAATCTGGCCATGTGTAGCAACATGGATGGATCTTGAGGGTGTTACGTTGAGCGAAATAAGTCAGGCAGAGAAGGACAAATACCATATGTTTGCACATATAGGAGGATTAGGAGGAACTTAACAAAGGACCATGGAGGAGAAGAAGAGGAAACATAGTGGGGGAGAGGGAGGGAGGCAAATCATGAGAGATTTTTGAATGCCGAGAACAAACTGAGAACCTCCAAATCCAGGGTGCTGGATATGGAGGAGGGCACTTGTGGGGATGAGCACTGGGTGTTATATGGAAACCAACTTGACAATAAACTATTTAAAATTAAGAAAAAAAGAAAATTAACTGTCATGGTAAATATCTCTAATTATAGGGATGCTTAAAAAAATCAAATTCATATTATATATATATTATTGGCAATCAAAACTTTTTATTTAGGCTTTTTTATCTTACATATTTCCACGTGTCATTAAATATTCTTTTCCAGCACAATTTAATGATTGCACAGTATGATAATGCCATACTTTATTAACCAATTTATTTCCTACTTTTGAATAGTTTTCTAGTAATTCCCATTACTATTATTATTAACTATTAAATATTAATAGTGTTTCCCATACTATTAACAATAATATGATGAGCATCCTAATCCACAAAAATAATCTTGAAATTATATGGAAAAATGGAATTTCTCGATCAAAGGAAATTTCATGTTTAAGAACTTTGGCTAAATGCTGCCTGAATGACTTCTGGAAAGGTATTAACCATTTTCGTTTCTTCTTGCATCACGTGAGCACATCTGTTTCCACTCCTCTTAGTTCATCCTGGGTGCAGTATCTAATCATATATTATTAGCCCAGAAAATTAAAACATCTATTTGCAGATTCAACTGGAGCGTCTTTCTGTGCTTCTTGAACTCTCTACACCCTCTGTATTACGGAATGTGCAGTCTGAGAGGGTATTGCCAACCCCAAACAACTGAGTATTGGACCAATGAATAGACTGTGCCCAGAGGCATGAGGTGACTTGCTCAAGATTAGCCTGCTGGTTGGTGACAGCCTTGGGTATCAGAACCTGGGTTTCTCAACTCTTTTGTCAATGTGTTTTCTTTACATGGGAAACTACTGGATAAGCTTCAAGGAAAACATGGACAAATTTTACTTATCAAATGCAGCCTTATGGAATATTTCCCAGCACTTGGGACAACACTCCCAAGTTCCTTGGAAATATTAGACTCATTTACTGTGGGTTTGGCTTTCAGCTTTGTCCAGCAAAGCTGAGGATGGCAGAAAGAATTACGCAGGACTTCATGAAAGTCAAGATTGGTGAGAGAAAGGCTAAGTCTCCCTGAGCTACTCTCAAATTCTTATATTTATTGAGCATACCTTTAGGGAAACATTGCACAGTGTTTGGTGGGCTACTGAATGTATAGAAACCATGCAGAAAGACAAGTTATAAAAGGATAAAATATTCTATACAATTACATGGTCTAAGGAATTTATGAGCACAGGCAGGACCTAAACCCTAGCTATACATTAACTAGATAAGTGAAATGCAGCCTGCTGTTTTCAGCAAGGTCAGAGGGCAATGTTCTGCTTTGCAATGCATTCCCTGTAATTTCCTAACGCAGGACATAGCTATTCGATTTCCCACAATTTACTCCTTCTAACAACCCTGTGGGCTGTATTATTAAGGCTTCTACTTTATATATGAGAAAATAGGCACAGAGAGGTTCAGTACCTTGCCCAAGATCATGCAGGGTAAATGGCAGAACAGGAATTTGAACTGAGGCGGTATGGCTTCAAAAATCATTCCCTGTTCTTTAAATCACAAGATATAGAATGGCATGTTTCATCTTTTATCTGAAAATGTATACTTTGCAGATGTCCATGTGGATTGTATATTGTTATGTCCAGAGAACTGTTTTCATTAGTTTTGTTGGAAAGGACTTATAGTATTTACACTCTATCCAGACACTGCAGAGGATTTCTTTGTTTATTGTGGATCTGCCCCAAGCTTTATGAGGGAAGGTAACTAGTCTGTTCTACTCACTGCTGGACCCCACATACCTCAGCCCCAAACCTTGTACAGGATGTAATAAGTGCCCCAAAGCATTATATGGGTGAATGAATGTTTGGGGAGATCTCTATGATGAAGCTTTGAATGGAGACTTCAAAGTGAAAAGGAACTAGACATATAAGTATCTCAGCATAGAGATATCTGGAATGGGAAAGAGCATGTATCGATACTCTGTCAGGATCACGCTTGACATGTCTGGTGGACATGAAGATAGCTCTGTGACTGCGGTGCAGTGAGTGATATGAGGTGAGCCCAGGGCAGCAGGTGAGGGTCCAGGGTATGTTGAGCCTCCTAGGCCAGCCACAGTAAGGCCCTTAGATTTGAATTTTAAGTGGAATGGGAAGCCTTTGTGTAATTCCAAGCAGGAGGACAGCACCATCTGACCTGCATCATCAGATGACTTCATTGGTTCTGGTGCAGAGAAAGGATTTCCTTTCAGAGTGGCCACAGCTACATTTCTAATTTATTTTAGTTCATTAATGTTAAGTAAAAGGATCTGCCTTCTGATTGTGTTATGATATTTCATTTCATAAAATTGAGTTCAAAATGATTCTTAAACTTATTTTGAAAGCAGAAAATAGTTTTCGTAGGAAATTAATCCCTGGGTTGCCTGGATGGCTTGGTCAGTTTAGCATCTGACTTCAGCATAGGTCATGATCTCACAGTTCATGAGTTTTGAGGCCTGTAATGGGTTTGGTGCTGTCAGCACAGAGTCCACTTTGGATCCTCTGCCCCTCCGCTGCTTGCTCTCTCTCAAAAATGAATAAACATTTATTTAAAAAAAGGAAATGAATCCCCAATTCTTTCATCCCCCTTAGAAATGCTATTGTTTATCAAAGCTTTACTGATATTAGCAAATGATTTTTAAGAATTTGATTTCAAAGTCTTTATTTTTCCAAGGATGAAGTACCTTATCCACTTATCCATGGTTTTGCTTTCCTTGGTTTCAGTTTTTCCCAGTCAACCATGGTCTGGAAGCAGATGATCTTCCTTCTGGGGTGTCATCAGAAGGTCAATAGCAGCCTTGTGCTACCTCACAGTGCCTGCATCATTCACTGCACTTTGTCTCATCACGCAGGCATTTTATCTCCCATCATCACAGCAAGAAGACAGGTGAGTATAGTACAGTAAGATATTTTGAGAGAGAGAGAGACCACATTCACAACTTTCATCACAGTATAATTGGTTTGTTTTTTGTTATTGTTGTTAATGTCTTATTGTGCCTAATTTATAAATTAAACTTTACGTAGGTGTGTACATACAGGAAAAAAAACAATGTATGTAGGATTTGGTACTATGCTTAGTTTCATGCATCAGCTGGGGGTCTTGGAAGGTGTGTCCTGGGAATAAGGGAGACCACTGTACACAGAATCAACAGTTTTAACTCCCCCACAAATACTCTATAAGTCGATTGCAATGTAACCATTGTTGTGTTTATATGTAATTATATATATAATTTATATGATTTATATTAATGTAGAGAACTCCTTTCATTTCCTATAGGGAGCATATTGATTTAAAATACGTTGGGAAATTATATTAATATAGTTGAATGGTTCTCAATTGAATGTATTGAATATGAATACATTTAATAAATAGATTGATTGCCTTAAGTATAAAGGTATTGTGTATTAAGGCCTTTCATTCCTTCATAAGGAAGTATATGTTTATAATCATCGCCTCTCAGAATTTAACATTCCTGGAGAGAGTCAATAAGCTTATTCAGTCTGGTTCTGTTTCTTTTTTGTCACGTTTACTTTCTTTTCTTATTTTTTTCTCCTTGGTTATATAAACCAATATTATATAAATCATATTCTATACATAAGCATTTCTTCAAGTGGCACTTTGATATAAAGTGCTGATAATAAATACACTTATTTAGTAAGGTGTTTCCATGTAATTATAGTTAATTATGTGGTCAAAAACACAATACGCTGGCCTGTAGTTTTATATATCTATGTATTTCTTATGGTTTGCTTTTTATGGATAATTCCTGTTTGAGGTATTGGATTTACTTTTTAGGGTCAATTCAAATAATCATTTCTTAGACTTCCTTGAGTTGCAACTTTCAAGATATTTTTGACATATTGGAAATAATACTTTTATAGAGAAGGTAATATAAAATGAAGAGGAAATAACAGTAGCTATTAACAAAATTATGTGGAAACTGTGCCTGGATAAATCTCTTCAAGGACTGGAACATGCTTTGAAGAAAAATGAAACAGGCTACCATATATTTAGATGTTACCAGTGAGTGAAATAGAGAAATTTAATTTGAATCTTTGTGTGTCAAACTGATAGGCTGTGTTTGTTTTCTAATGGATTATAAAAGGATTTTTTTTTCTAGAAAGAGATGGCTGTTTACATTTTTCAGAAAGAAGTCTGAGAATATACTCTTGTTTTCATTTCTGCTGTGAGTTTAGAATACTGGGGGTGTAAAAGTGATTGAAGAGTGCCTTAGGGTTTACAAAAAATTTAACAGATGTTTGACTCATAAGTCCGTGGTGTGGTACACCTATGCCCAGCTCAGAATACAATAATATTTGAGCTAACATTCTAGTGTATATTACACAGAACTATTTCTTTCTTTAATGCTCTCCCTAGTGTTTCCAGGAGGGGGGAGTGGCCTAAGAGGTGCTGCTGACAGGTCAGGTTGCATAAAGACTGAACATTGACCTTTGGAGTCAGTAACCGGCAGGTCATTTGTAACTTGTCAAAAGCAGTTTTGGTGGAGTGGTGTGGGCACTACGGTGATTGCAGTGGGTTTACTAGAGCAAAGGAAGAGTTTAATTGGAAACGGTGTGGTCAACTTGGAGGAGATGTGCTGTAAAAGAATGTAGAGAAATGCACAGTGACTGAAGGGAGAAGAGAGTGCACAAGAGTTTTTTTAGTATTTCTTTTTAAGGTAGGAGAAATAATAACATTTTGTGTGTTGATAAGAATGATCTAGGATAGACAGAAAATTAGTGATATAGGAGAAAGAAGGGAAACTTTATGTGTTTGAATACGTGACAGGGGATAGAGGCTAGTGCACTGCTGATGAAAGGGGCACAGATGGTTCATGCACATTAACAGGAAGAAAGGCAGACATAAGGATGTGGGTGCTTGTAGGCTGTAGTGGTAAAAAGGAAAGTTCCCAGGTCCCAACTTTCCAAAACCCTACTCCTAGAACCTATTTGGTATCTGTCTGTCTGTCTATCTATCTATCTATCTATCTATCTATCTATCTATCTATCTATCTATCTATCATCTATCATCTATCTATCATCTATCTATCTATCTATCTATCTATCTATCTATCTATCTATCTATCTACCTACCTATCTATCTATCTATCATCTATCTATCTGTCTATCATTTATCTATCTATCATCTATCTATTATCTATCTATCTATCTATCTATCTATCTATCTATCTATCTATCTATCATCTGTCTGTCTGTCTATCTATCTATCTTTCATCTATCATCTATCTATCTATCTATCTATCTATCTATCTATCTATCTATCTATCATCTATCTCTCTAATCTTTCTAGCTATCTAGCTATCTATCTATCTGAGACAGGGTTGATATTTTCATACTATAACTCAGATATGCAAAGAGAATGAATAGTATTTATTTTAAAATGGCTATTCATGAGCTTCTATCAGGCTGGAAGTGGGGGGAACACCCCAAGGGCATCCTCCAGCCTTGTCTGTTGGTCCTGCAGTCCTGTGGTCTGCACTATGTGGTCTTTTTGTATCAATCCCAAATGGCTTTTTGTGTGCCTGTTCCTACCACGTTCTCAGTAACTCTGCATTCCAACTTCTGGTTCCCCACATACACTAAGTGCAGACGAGTGGGTATCTGGAGCTCCAACTCAGGCTAAATCCTGTGTCCTCTTTAGCTTTTGCCGTACTACTAGGACGAGCTGCTGAACTTACTGCAAGACTTTTCCTAGTGGAGTGGATGTGCATATCCAGTAGAATTGCATAATTTAGAGCCAGTGGTCTAAATGATACTGGGAAGGTGCCATGGGTAGACCAGTGCTTCACAATTTAAAAAATATCTTTATTTATTTAAAAAATATCTTTAGGCATTTATAAAGTACTACTAGAATTGAGAAACACTGTCTTCAAAACCTGCAGAATCTCTAAGGCTTAGCCTCAGAACATTTTATTAATTCCTGCTGTTTTTAAGGTGACCCACACCTACATGTTTCTATGCTCCCTACCCCAAGGTGTGGCCCAAGGATGAGTGTAAACAGGGACCCAAACACCTGACTTTTTATTTCAACTCTTCATCTCATGGGCTGGGAGGGGAGGGATTTTTATTTAACTCAGGAGTGTTGTGGAGATGAATGTGAAAACTCAGTAAAACTCTTTGAATAATGCTTGGTACCCCAGAATAGTCCCTGATGTAGTAGGTATTGACTAAATGGTAGCCATTATTTTTACATTTGCATGTAAATATACATGTAGATATCTAAGGAAAGTAGACCCTAAGAACATGAAGTTCCAGCAGTGAAATGCAATGTTGAAGACCCTAATTGATTCTCCTTAAGCAAAAGGCAGTATGTAGAGAGATGAGGAAAGACACGTAAAATGGGAAAAGCTGAAACTAGATAGTAATGAGAACTTGCATGAGGTGACATTTGAAAGGAAGGTGAGCTGGATGGTGTTCAAAGAGTGATATTAGTTAGGAATTTTGTTTCATTATCCATAAGAAAAAAGCTGCATCCAGCTCAAAGTCCACAGTTTTCTCCACAAGATCTAAATGTAGTTTAACATAGGATGTTTGACATCCTATAAACCAAAAAGCAATTTATCTGGCCCCAGCACATTTCAAATTATTTGGTAAGGAAAAGCAAGATAACTACAATAAAACTACTCATAACAGGGAAGCATAGGAAATACATAGTAGGTACTGCTCATAACAATGATCAAATGCTGCTGCTGTGTAGGAATATCAAGAATTTACTGCTTTGGCTGATGGTTAAGGTCCTTGATTAGGCCTTCTGGCAGATCCTGGTTCCAAAATTCTCTAATTCACAGAACCCCCTTATCTTCTGATGGATTTTAACCTTTTTCTTGAACTATACAATTAGAAAGAATATTTGATGAACATCTGTGTGTACTAATTCAAGTATATATATCAAAACAATTAATTCCTAGAAATAAAACTTTTTCAAGTTAATTGTACTGAAAATTGAATATATATTTCTGAATTGTCTTCTAAAATAGAGTTTCTCTAAAAAAGTAAAATAAAATGGAGTTTCTGTTTTAAAGTACCTCTTCAAATAAATAAAGAATTGCATAGACTCACATCTCACATAGTTGTATTTACAGTTTTTGTTGCTTAAAAAGACAATGACCTCATTGTATTTAAAAATATATAAATTTTAGTTCTCACAACAGCAATATCCTATACTTGGATAAATGTGCATATATGCATAAGATGACTCAGTTGACTCATTATAATATAGTTGATTAATCATTAGTTGACAAATATGACTCAGTTGATCAATAACACTTGGTACTTCATGGGTCTGTTACTCATGAGTTGGGAATTATTACCCCAGACTATGAACTTATCTCGCTACAGGCATGTGCTTTGGACCCCTGTGCTAACTGATACAAAGTTTTGTACAAGGTTGGTTCTCTGGGAATATTAGTTGATTTGTGTACCTTTTCATCTTCACTATTAGTTGCTTCAAATGAGCATTTCTCTCCTCCCAAACTCACCATGAGGGAGAAATGTAGATTCTCATAGCTTTCTCCCCACTTTCATGTCCCCAAAATGAGGCTTTTGGGCTTTTTAAGGACTAGTTTAGTTTGTTTTGCTTTGGTTGTTGACACCGTCAGGAAATAAGAAGAGGGAAAAAATATTCCAATTTCTGGATGCTTCCAGTTAATTGACACTGGGATCTGGAGTAGCAATAGGTCTAAAAGAGCAAAGACAGGGATCACTAATAGGAAGAATAGGAATGTAAGGGAATGGGGTGAATTGCATGCCAAATTGTCATGTGAAAATGTGAACCCATTTTGCAGTTATTCATGAGTAGTCAGAAATCTGGACTTAGTGTTCCATCATATTAACACTAATTTAAAAAAATATGACATGGGTTGAACAAAATAAGTTTGTGAGCTATGTTTGGTTGCAGTACACAGGTTTATACCTCCTGGGCAAAGAGATCTTTAGGCTCAAGCTTATATTTAAGGTCAATTGATTTCTCTATGTTGTAAATAGCCATCCAAATCTGATTACTGCTCTACAATAATATCATGTCATACATATAAAGGCTTATTCCTGACAGCTAAACTCTACGTTCTATTAGGGAAGGACTGAGACCACTTGTCTTATATTACTGTGTCTGGTCCTAGCATAGAGTCAGTACTTAATTAATTACTTAATTAATATATTAAGACCAGGCAGAAAATTTGATATTTGAATTTGTTAGGTAAATATTGAGATGGATAGCAATCATAGTATCTAATAACAAGTACCACACAAAATATAAAATTTCTCAGAAAAAATTGATAGTATTTCTTCACTTTATTCAGTGTTTGATTCCCCTAGTATTTTACTTTGTGTTTCTTGATTTCTTTCTTTTTTTTTTTTTTTTTGGTAGGAGAGGAAAAATATTGGATATAGGTTGCTTAGGACCTTTTAGAGCAAGGATTTGCTTTTGTTGTTTTTTGTTTGTTTTTGTTTTTAAAAGATTTTTTTTTCTGATCATGGAATATACATGTCTTTTAAAAAATTATAGAGATTTCAGATGTTCTGCTTCATTTGAAATAAGCTAGCTAAATGTCTTGACATTTCTAACATTTTAATTTCCAGGTTGTCTCTTCTCTCAAGAAATCACACAAAAGAAATTGTTGGTCAAATTATCCTCAGTGTTGTTGCTGAGAAATTTGGTTACCATTTGTTTTTTCTACCAAATCATGCAACTTTTACATTTCCTCATTTTTTTTCCTTCTTTTTTTAGAATTGTTTTTAAATGTTTGATTTATTTCTTAGAGAGATAGAGAGGGACAGTGTGAACAGGGGAGGGTCAGAGAGAGAGAGGGAGATACAGAATCTGAAACAGGCTCCAGGCTCTGTACTAACTGTCAGCACAGAGCCAACGTGGGGCTTGAAACCACAAACCACTGTGAGATCATGACCTGAACCGAAGTTGGACACTTAACCGACTGAGCCACCCAGATGCCCCTCATTTTTCTTTCTTGAAATCCAGTCTATTTGCTTGAAGGCACATATTATAAAACCTTCCTTATCATTCTTCTTCTAATACAGTGGCCCTCCACTTTAGTGCAGACCCTGGAGGTCCCTGGGCCTCTTTTGGGAATTCCTTTGTGGTCAAACTATTTTCATAATACTAGTTAAGTTTTTATTTTTTTAATTGTGTTAACATTTGCTCCAATAGTGCAAAAGCAAGGGTAGTTGAAATGATTGGAGTTTAGCAGAAATTAAGACAGGACATACTTGTAGTAAGACAACACTAAAATAAAAACAGATTCATCTAAGAATGTCCTACTGCATATCAAAGTGCAGCGGTTGTCTCAAGGAAAAACACTTTTTAAAAAAAAAAGGCAATTCCAAATCATTTTGGAAGTCTCAGTTTGTCAGTTTAAAAAAAAAACGATACGTTGGGAGAGGGAGTTTACCAGAGAAGTAGTAGAATGGATAGGCAGTGCTTGGTGCAAAGGGTCACGAAGATTAGAACTTAGTCCAAGAGAAACAATACACATTTATTTATTTATTTATTTATTTGATTTTTAAAATATAATTTATTGTCAAGTTGGCTAACATACAGTGTGTACAGTGTGTGCTATTGGTTTTGGGGGTAGGTTCCGTTGGTTCATTGTTTATATACAACACCCAGCATTCATCCCAACAAATGCCCTACTCAATGCCCGTCAGCCATTTTCCCTTCTCTCCTGCTCCTCCACCCCCCATTAACCCTCAGTTTGTTCTCTGTATTTAAGAGTCTCTTATGGTTTGTCTCCTTCCCTCTCTGTAACTATCTTTTCTCCTTTCCTTTCCCCACAGTCTTCTGTTAAGTTTCTCAGGTTCCACATATGAGTGAAAATGTATTATGTCTGTCTTTCTCTTACTTACTTCACTTAGCATAATACTATCCAGTTCCATCCATGTTGCTGCAAATGGCAGGATTTCATTCTTTTGTATTGCCTAGTAGTAATAATGCACATTTAAATGATTTTTAGCAAATCTATAGAGTTGTGTAGACATCACCACAATTGACTTTTTATTTATTTATTTTCTATTTTAATTCCAGTATATTTAACATAGTGAATATGTTAAATTAGTTTCAGGTGTACAATATAGTGATTCAGCAATTCTATACATTACTAAGTGCTCAACATGGTAAGTGTACTCTTAATCCCCTTCACCTATTTTCCCTGTCCCTCCTCCCTTTCTGGTAACCATCAGTTTGTTCTCTATAGTTAAGAGTCTGTTTCTTGGTTTGTCTCTCTTTCTTCTTTCTTTTTTCTTTTGTTCATTTGTTTTGTTTCTGAAATTCCACATATGAGTGAAAGGTGTTAGTCTTTCTCTGACTGACTTATTGCACTTGCCGTTATACTCTCTAGCTCCATCCATGTTGGAAATCCATCTTGCAAATGGCAAGATTTCACTTTTTATGGCTAAACAATGTCCCATTGTATATGTATATTACATCTTTTTTATCCACTCATCTATCAGTGGGCACTTGAGTTGCTTCCATAATTTGGCTATTGTAAATAATGCTGCTATAAACATAGGGGTGTATATATCTTTCAAATTAGTGTTTTAATATTCTTTGGATAAATACCAGGAGTGGAATTGCTGGATCATAGGGTAATTTATTTTTAATTTTTTGAGGAGTCATCATACTGCTTTCCACAGTGGCTGCACCCATTTTCATTCCCACCAACAGTGTAAGAGAGTTCCTTTTTCTCCATGTCCTCAGAAACACTTATTGTTTCTTGTGATTTTGATTTTCATCATTCTGACAGGTATGAAGCGTTATCTTATTGAAGTTTTGATTTGCAATTCCCTGATAATGAGTGATGTTGAATATCTTTTCATATGTCTTTTGGCCACCTGTATGTCTCCCTTGGAGAAATGTCTGTTCTTGTCTTCTGTCCATTTTTAAAAATTAGTTTGTTTTTTTGGTGTTGAATTGTATAAGTTCTTTATATATTTTGGATACTAACCCTTTATCAGATATGTCATTTGCAAACTTCTCCCATTCAGTAGATTGTCTCTTAGTTTTGATTGTTTCCTTCTCTGTGCAGAAACTTTTAATTTTGATGTAGGCTTTAATAGTTTATTTTTGCTTTTGTTTTCTTTGCCTCAGGAAGCATATCTAGAAAAATGTTGCTACAGCTGATGTCAGAGAAATAACTGACTGTGCTCTTTTCTAGAATTTTTATGCTGTCAGGTCTCACATTTAGGTCCTTAATCCATTTTGAGTTTACTTTTGGGTATGGAGCAGGAAAGTGGCCCAGTTTCATTCTTTTGCACGTAGCTGTCCAGTTTTCCTAACACCATTTGTTAAAGAGACTATTTTTTTCCCATTGTATATTCTTACTTCCTTTGTTGAAGATTAATTGGCCATATAATTGTGGGTTTGTTTCTGGGCTTTCTATTTTGTACCATTGATCTACATGTCTGTTTTTGTGCTAGTACCATACTGTTTTGATTACTACAGCTTTGTAGTGTATCTTAAAATCTGGGATTGTGATACCCCAGTTTTGTTCTTTTTCAAGATTGTTTTCACTACCTGGAGTCTTCTGTGGTTCCATACAACTTTTAAGATTATTTGTTACAGTTCTGTGAAAAATGCTGTCTGTATTTTGATAAGGATTTCATTAAATGCATAGTATAGTTTGGGTAGTGCAGACATTTTAACAATGTTTGTTCTTCTAATCCATGAGCATGGAATGTCTTTCCACTTTTTTGTGTCACCTTCAATTTCTTTCATCTGTGTTTTATTCTTTTTAGAGTACAGATCTTTTTCACTTCCTTGGTTGTTTATTTCTAAATATTTTATTACTTTTGCTGCAATTTTACATCAGATTGTTTTTTTAATTTCTCTTTCTGCTCCTTCATTACTATTGTATAGAAATGCAATAGATTTTTGTATGTTGATTTTGTTCCTGCACACCACAATTGATTTTTAAAATATTTCTAATACTCCCCACATGTCTTTCAATTTCATTTGCAATTTAGGTCAATTTCAACTCCTTCAGTCACAAAGAACCACTGATCTGCTTTTTCCTTCTTTAGATTTGTCTTTTCAGTATTATATAAGTGAAATCATAAGACATGAAGCCTTTTGCATCTGGCTTTTATCACTTAGCATGTTTTTGAAGTTTATCTGTGTCATAGAATGTATTGGTATTTAATTCCTTTTTACCAAAGAATAATAGTCCTTTGTGTAAATATATCACATTTTGTTTGTCTATTCATCAATTAATGGATATTTGGATTGGCTCCAGATTTTATTTCCTATGAGTAAGAATGCTGTAAATACTTATACAATACTATTTTAATTCCTCTGTTGATTTTAAAAATTATATTTGTGTGATTTTCATATCATTTTTCTATTTTCCGTCTCTAGAATTTCCATTTTATTTTTTGTTCTGTATATTCTTTAGCTTTTGTTGAAATTTTTTTTATCCCTTGTTCAAACTATCCTGAAATGGGGTCAGGATATAGGCCTCTTTGAAAGGAAATGCTGTCTTGTAAGAGACAGAAAAAGTAAAGGTTAGGCAACTTCTGATTTTCCTTTTCCTTCTGTCCAAAGACTACTTAAGCAGTTTGGGACAAAGTGTTTTATGGATTTCTATTTTTTCAAAGTCTGTTATTGTATCATGAATGCTATGCCCCAAATCCATCAGTTTTGGATGTTGATATCCAAAAGTTTCAATTTTTGAAACTCAAAAAGCCTTTGCTGTTTAAACTATTTTTCTGCCATGAGTTTCAGAAAGCTATTCTAATTTTTTTTGTACTTTCTTTTTTTAATGTTTATTTATTTTTGAGAGAGAGAGCGAGAGCACAAGCAAGGGAGAGGCAGAGAGAGAGAGGGAGACAGAGGACTGAAGCAGGTTCTGTGCTAACAGCAGAGAGCCAGATGTAGGGCTCAAACTCACAAACTGTGAGATAGTGACCCGACCTGAAGTCAGATGCTCAACCAACTGAGCCACCCAGGCGCCCCCAGAAAATTACTTTGAAACTCCAAGGCTATGATTCCATTTCTTTTTATTATTTTCCATTATAAAATCCTTGCCTTTTTTTAAATTTAAATTTTAGTTAGTTAAAATATAGTGCAACATTACTTTCAGAAGCAGAATTCAGTTATTCATCACTTACACATAACACCTAGTGCTCATCACAAGCTCCCTCCTTAATATCCATCATCCATCTAGACCACCTCCCACTCACATCCCTCTATCAACCCTCAGTTTCTTCTCTATCATTAAGAGTTTCCTGTGGTTTGTTTCCCTCTCTCCTCTTTTTCTCCTCCTTCTCATATGTTCATTTGTTTTGTTTCCTCAATTCCACTTATAAGTGAACTCATATGGTTTTTGTCTTTTTCTGATTGACTTAACTTGCTTAATATATTCTAGCTCCATTCATGTCATTGCAAATGGCAAGGTTTTATTCTTTTTATTTATTTATTTTTTACAAATAGTTTATTGTCAAATTAGTTTCCACATAACACTCAGTGCTCATCCCCACAAGTGTCCTCCTCCATGCCTATCCCCGCCCCCCACATCCATCAGTCCTCAGTTTTTGTCAGCATTCAAGAGTCTCTCATGGTTTGCCTCTCTTCCTTTCCCCCACCATTTCTGCCCTTGGTTTCATTCTTTTTAATAGCTGAGTAATATTCCATCAGATATATCTACCATCTCTTCTTTATCCATTCATAAGTCACTGGACATTTGGGTCCTCTCCATGGTTTGGCTATTGTTGATAGTGCTCTTATAAACATTGGCATGCATGTACCCCCTCGAGTCTGTATTTTTGTATCCTTTGAATAAATAACCTAATAGTGCAATGGCTACATCATAAGGTAGTTCTATTTTTAATTATTTGAGGAACTTCCATTCTGTTCTGCAGAGTGGCTCCACCAGTTTGCATTCCCACCAACAGTGTAAAAATGTTTCCCATTCTCTGCATTCTTGCCAACACCTGTTGTTTCTTGTGTTGTTAATTTTAGCTATTCCAACAGATGTGAGGTGGTATCTCGTGGTTTTGATTTGTATTTCTCTGATAATGAGTGATGTTGAGCATCTTTTCATGTGTCTGTTAGCCATCTGAGTGTTTTCTTTGGAAAAGTGTCCATTCATGTCTGATAAATTCTTTATAGATTTTGGATACAAATCCTTTAGCATATATATCATTTGCAAATATCTTCTTCCATTCTGTAGATTGCCTTCTAGTTTTGTTGATTGTTTCTTTCACTGTGCAGAAGAAGCTTTTTATCTTGATAAAGCTTCAATAGTTAATGTTTTATTTCCTTTGCCTTCAGTGATGTTCTAGTAAGAAGTTGCTTCAGCTGATGTGAAAGAGGTTGCTGCCTGTGTTCTTGTCTAGGATAAAATCCTTGCCTTGAAGTAATAGGAATTCTACTTGATTTAAGAGGAAGGAACATGGGGTAATGTGAATAACTCGAACTGAAAAACACATAAACTATAAATAGAAAACTTTATTTCACTATGTATATATTCCAAAATTCCAAAGACATCATGATTAAAAAACATTGGGGTCTCCTGCTCTGTGACATGGAACATGGATAACAATAAAAAAATATGAATTAGTTGAAACATTTCAACTACAAGAGTAGTTGTTCTCTATCTTATACACCTACTTATAACTTTATCCATTTTTTGGTACCAAACCTACTTCTTTCCACCTTTGTACAGCTCAGAGGGTAGATTTATGGAGTATAATTTCTTTTCTTGATATGCTCTATTTTCTTTTCATTTTTTAAAGTTTATTTTTATTTATTTTGAGAGAGGGATAGAGAGAAGCAGGGGAGGGGCAGAGAGAGAGAGAGGAACACAGAATCCTAAGCAGGCTCAGTGCTGTCAGCATAGGAGCCTGCTGCAGGCCTCAAACTCACAGTGAGATCATGACCTGAGATGAAATCAAGAGTTGGATGCTTAACTGATCAAGCCATTCAGGAACCCGTGGGCTCTCTATTCTATTCCATTCATCTGTTTGTCTTTCTTTTGCTAATACAACACTGTCTTGATTACTATAGTTCATAGTAATTCTTGAGGTTGGAAAACATCAGTCTTCCATCTTTGTTCTTCTCCTTCAATAGTGTATTCGCTACTCTGGGTCTTTGGTCTCTCCATATAAACTTTAGAATCAGTTTGTTGGTAACCACAAGATAACTTCCTGGGATTCTAACTAGGATTGCATTGAAACTACAGATCAAGGTGAGAAGAAGTGACATCTTGACAATATTGAGTCTTTCTATCCATGAATTTGGGATAGCTCACCATTTATTTAGTTCTTTGTGTTTGTTCATTAGAGACTTAATTTTCCTCATATAGATCTTGAACATAGTTTGCTAGATTTATACTATGTATTTAATATTTTTGAGTGTAAAAATAAATGGTATTGTTTTTAATTTCAAATTCCACTTGTTCATTCTTCTTATATAGAAAAGCAATTGTCCTTTGTATACTAACTTTGAATCTTCAAACTTTGCTATAATTACTATTAATTCCAGGAGGTTTTTTTTGGTCAATTCTTTCAGATTTTCTACATAGAGAATTGTGTCTTTTATAAACAGAGGGTTGCATTAGTTCCTTCCCAGTATGTATGCCTTTTATTTCCTTTTCTTGCCTATTACGTAGCAAGGGCTAAGAAGTGGTGAGACGGAAAATCCTTATTTTGTATCTGATTTTAGTGAGAAAGCTTAGTGGAAAAGTTTCTCATAATTAAATACGATGTTAGCTGTAGATTTTTTGTGAACATTGTTTTATCAAGTTGACAAAGTTTCCAGTACTCCTAGTTTACTGAGATTTTTTATCATGAGTAGGTGTTGATTTTTGTAAAATGTTTTCTCCATCTAATGATATATTCATGATTTTTAAATTTTGGATTATAATTGATGGATTGTAGTTAATTAGTGATTGATGAAATAATCTTGCATACCTCACATAAATCCCACTTTGTCATGGCATGCACTTCTTCTTATACCTTGTTGGATTTGATTTGATAATTTTTTGTTGAAGATTTTTCCATCTGTGTTTATTAGAGATATTGGTATGTAGTTTCCTTTTCTTGTAATGCCTTTATCTGGTTTTTGGTATTAGGGTAATTCTGGCTCTGTAGAATGAGTTCCTGTCTTCTGTAAAAGATTGTAGAGAATGATACTTCATATTTTCAACCTTCATTTTTCTTCTTTCTTGTTTTTGATTTCCAAGGTATCAAAGAGATAAATTCATGTTAGTTAGTTAATGTTGGTTTATAAGTGAAATTGTGCTATACGTCTGTCCCTCCTAGATAATTTGTGCAGATTACCAAAAGTCTTTTTTATGCAATGCCACACATAAAAAAGAGAATTTCATTTCTGGCTTGAGTTTAAGAGGGATCAGGGACAGAGGAGGGAGCATTATGGCAGCAAGCAGAAGTTTTGGTGCAGGACTTCTCTTCTGATATCACCAACATCTTATGTCAGCATGTTGCTTGACTTCTTCTGCTGATTTGGGGCCCACTTAAATAAATCACTGAAGCCACTTGCATCTATTATCACTGAATATAGCTTTTAATCTGTGTTTCAAAGATATTTACCCATATATTTCTTTCTTTCTTTACAAACTTCATTTAAAAAGTTGATTGTTTTCTTTTTGCTGTCTTATTCAAAACTATTAGTGGAAAGATTGAAAAACTGTCAATTTAAAAGCCATAAGTCCTATTTGCTGAAATAGAGTGAGTCTTTTGCAGTTTTACAATAGTGCTCTCTGAAGATTATTCACATTGTGCCACAAAAATGCAAAAAAATAAAACCTCGAATAATCTGAAGGAATGACGGCTATTAGCAAGTATTTACATTTAATACTAGAAAAAGAATTGGCTTTGTATAGGTAATCTGTACCTTCTATATAATTTACTATAATGTTGTGTATTTTCAACAGGGCTTGGTATTTTAGCTTCACTTAATGCATCCATTGTTAGGAATACCCTGAGTACAAATATAAAAATATACCTGACATATATATTATAAGATACAATGAATACTATTATTTTCTAATTCCTATAAATAAAAGAAGTTATCTTGTTCATGATTTTACAAAGACTCCAACTTGCTTAGAAATCATCTCTTATAGAAACATTTGTAATTACTTTTCAACTTTCAGAGCAAAACATTTTCCAAAAAATTAAACCCTTATTTTCAATACCTTGTAAAAGATAGTACTAACTGCAAGGAAATTGTCTTGTTTCCTTTCTGTTTTGATATGGTCTTATTATTTCTTACAGGATTGATCATACAATAATTTGTATAATTTAGATCTTTTCAATCTTGATTTTTGGATATGCTGATTGAAATAAAGACTCTCCCCCTCCCTCATTAGTTTACCTACACAGCGACTTTAGTTCTATTTTACCAGATATTTATGTCTGACATGAAGCAAGTATTCAACAGACACTTGCTGAATTGATGAATAAATGCCTGTGCTTGCCAAATGTTTATAGAGTAGAAGTAATAAGTGAACATGAATGTTACATCCATTGAATGAACTCTTTCCTCAGATCTAGTGGCCCAATGTGTTCTTTGCCTTAGTGCAATAATTGAAAAATAACATTTAAAAAATTTCTGGATTTGAGCCCTATCAGTGCAAGATTTGGAAGGTCAACCCCATATGCATCTTCTTGCAGGGCAAGAAGTCCCTAACTGCTTAGTAGGGTGGCCCAAGGATGCAAGTGCCCTTATCTTGTTTCTTTACCATCCCTTAAAACAGTACCATTGACCCTTGAACAATGGGTTCAAACTGCTTGATCCCACTTATACTTGGATTTTTTTTATAGTACAGTACTATAAATATATTTTATCTTATGATTTTCTTAATAAATATTTTCTTTTCTCTACCTTACTTTATCATAATACAAAATATATGTGATTCAACTGTTGATAGTATTGTCATTAAAAAGTATAGATGTCTTTAATTCCCTCTAATTGTTCAAGGGCCAACTGTACTTCTCAAATTCCAGTGTATATATAAGTCACCTATAAGTCCTGTTAAAATGCATATTCTGTTATTTGTTAACCAGTTGTATGCCTAGTGTCTTTTGTTTTGTCAGATACTTTATGTTTTTGTCTTAATGCAGAATGAGAGCCTTCTGAAGTTTGTTATTTCAATTTATTTACTTCAAACATAAATAATAAAGCACAAAATAGCTATATTTATTTCTTCCTGTGCACAGTTCAATCCTTGGTTGATGAGGAAATATTAAATGGTCTCATTTGGTTGCTGTGGGAATAATTGAATGCCATTAATGATTAGTAAATCTGGTCTGTGGGCTGTTCTTCAGGGCCTGTTAGAATAGGCTTATTATATACTATTCCAAATCCCCCTTTGTGATTTATTTAGTAAAATGTACTGTATTCTTCCCTACTTCAAGGCCTTGGTATTTTATGAATATCTTTGCCTCTATAATAATCCTTTCTTCTATGCTCTGAGCTGGACTGCTAAGTTTATTGTTATTTCATTTCCACTGACTTTTAAATTGTTAATGTCTGCTAGATTTTATAACTTCCCAGAGAAGAAAAGGAAATTAAACATGAACCATAGTGCACTTGAACAAAATATGTGCTACACTTATAGATTCAGTGAATAAGTACAAACTGAAAAGTCTCTAGATAATAGTGTTCTGTTAAGAGTCTCTGCTTTACTTGTTTCCACATATTCTTGCTGTAGCAAATCAGATTAAAAAAATTGTTTTCAATGTTTATTTACTTTTGAGATAAATAGACAGAGAGACAGAGTTAGAGTAGGTGAGGGGCAGAGAAAGAAGGAGACACAGAATCCGAAGCAGGCTCCAGGCTCTGAGTTGTCAGCACAGAGCCCAATGTGGGACTCGAACTCATGGGTTGCAAGATCATGACCTGAGCCAAAGTCAGATGCTTAACCAACTGAGCCACCCAGGTGCCCCAGCAAATCAGATTTTTTAAAAAGGTATAATTTCTGTTATCACAGGCAATTTTACTTAAATGAATATTGTGTAGTAGAAAAGTGACTATTTGCACAGAGACTGTAACAGTTGGCCATGTAAATAACAGGCTGACAACTGTCTGCAAATGAATGACCCTAAAGCAGTAGACTTACTTATGGAGGTGAACTTATTGGCCTCTATTGTGGGAATTCAATTATTGAATGTATGTAAATGTCCCTTAGACCTCTGTTACATTTCTTCCTCTGTGAAATAGACTTCATGAGAGTTTATTACCTGAATTTCCAACACTAGAACTGAAATGAGACCATTCCACGAATATGATAGAGTCCATAGAACTTCTTAAATAGGAATGTCCACCTACAGATACACTCAACTTTTTAAATACAATTTTAGGGAATTTGTAGAACTCTGAGATTAAGAATAACCGAGGAAAAGAAAGACACATAAAGATCAGGTTGAGGTAGAGAGGGGAAGATATCACTGGTGAGATAAAAAGAAAACAAGGAAAGAAAATGAAATAACAAATAAGCATAATGTATAGACTGTGTTCTTCAGATTTTTAGCTTCTGGCTATGTTTGCCTTACAGATAGATAACTTCTCTGGAACTTCTAACAAATGACTTACCTCTTAAAGATCAGTGGCAAAAGATGAAAAAAATGAAGGGAAATTGGTAGTATGTGCCAAGATAATGTCAGTATACAAATGTAGCTGTCACACTTTAAAGTTTTATCTTTAAGAAATAAAAAAGTGTAGGTGAAAATATATGTGTATACAAATGTATTTCAGTGTTACAATGGCAAAAATGCAAGCACTCTGAATTCAACAACAAAACATAGATCAAATAAATATGGAATGTTTTGTCAATACACTACTGGGCAATCATGAAGAATAATGTTGTAGATCAGTGCCTTTCAGATTTAATGCACATTGAAACAGTGGTGTTCCAGTAAGTGTTCAGCAACTGGCTTTGTGAAAAAAAAAAGTTTTGTAAAGTGTTTGATGATTTCTATGTTATAAATATTCCTGCATACCTGATTCAATGCTACCAAAGTGATGCCACTGAAAGTAGTTTGGGAAGAGATGCACACAACAGGCTGTTTCAAAATGCAAGTCACCTCTAGCACGCTACTGAATTATCAATCAGTTGTTCTCATTTAAGTGCAGATTCTGATTCAGTAGGTCTGGGATAAAGCCTGAGATTTTTCATATTTAAAAAGCTCTTAGGTCATGTAGTAGCTACTACTCTGGGGACGATTGGAGCAGTGAGGTTGTAGAATAATACCTGTTGACAAAAGAAAAAAAAGTCTCCAATACATTCCTATGTGAAAATAAAACCAGAGATAAATTTGTGTAGATTGTTGTATTATATTCCCAAGATACATATAGTATGGACACATTGTATCATAATATACATTCACATATGTACATATAATGTTTATATGGCCAGTAAGTTGGTACAAGCATAACTTGTAGGAATGGAATCAAAAAGATATTTTATTTGTTTTCTCCTGTGGATCCTTTAAAATTAATTTAGTGAAGAAAGTTTTCCCCATCCCCTAATGTAAACTTAAAAGAATAAACTGTCTAAAATATAAAGCACAGTATTCATTTAGAAAATAGGATATGAAGTTTTAATAATCAAAACTTCAAACTTTATTTAAAGTTAAATCTTCTCCCCTCTTTCAGGTTGGACAGTTTTCAGGTGGATTACCTGCTTCTGGGAAGGGTATATGGATGGCTTCTCTTCCTCCTTTTCTTGATCTGCAGGTTGCCCAACCTGGACTTCATGCCCTTCCATGGGAGAAAAGAAAGAAAGGGAGATAAGAAAGTTCTCACTGGAACTCCTAGTGCTATAAGCAGACCATGCCTCTCTGGACTGGCAAATGTCTGGTATATGACTCCTCTCATAGAACACATTGGCGGATTCCTCAGATTTTCATAGCTGGGGACCTCATATCACGTGCTTCACATGTGATTTACTATTCTGTGTGATCTTCTGTGAAACTCTCTGCAACTCCTAGGTATCCTCAGTCTATGTTCTTGCTGGGATCCTTATACCCAAGATAATCCCAGGAGTTTTTCACATGGGAAATTTTCACTTATCTTTAGACTTGAGCAGCTCAGAAACTTCAGGCCATGTCCCAGCAGCAGTGGTTCACTTGGCTTCATCATCAGAGTTGGCCGTTGTACCCTCTAGATTTCTGCAGGGGAATATTCAGCTCCAGACCATCACACTCCCATTTCAGAGTCACATGTTAAACTCTCTTAGTAGTTCTATTGAAGCCTGTACTCCTTCATCATTAAGCTTTAGGTATGGGGGCAGGCATTCCCAATGCTTCTCTCTTGGGGGTCACCTAGAGACCCAGAATTTTAATAAGTCTCTTCATATCCTGTCTTGAAATCTTTCTCCAGTTAGGGTTTCCTTCTGCATCCCTAATGTGGCTGTGAGTTCTATGAGTCTTGAAAGAATTTTATCCCTTCCACTTTTTGTTTAAATTGATAAATTATACATTTGAGTAGAGACCTTGTCTCTGATATGAAAGATCAATCATGGTTTGGTCTTGATTGAAATTATATCACAAAAATAGAAGGATATACCTCAAAAATACTAATATTGGTTGTGGGGATGTTATGGGTGTTTTTGCTGTCTTTCAAAAGTTTGTTTGTTTGTTTGTTTGTTTATTGAAAAAGAGATGGAGAGAGCATGAGCAGGGGAGGGGAAGAGAGAGAAGGAGAGAGAGGATCCCAAGCAGGCTCCACACTGTCAGTGCAGGGTCTGATGCAGGCTTCAGTCTCACGAACCATGAGATCGTGTCCCTGGGTGCTTTTCTTGTATTTATTTTCCCATTTTTCTGTGATTATGGTACTTTTATCACTTAAAACATATTATTAAAGGCACATATTTTTACATTTTTGACTTTTATTGACAATGAATCAGTGGTTCTTATAATTAGCGCTGTTTTTATTTCTTGTTCACCCTCTTGAGTGCTGAGCTAAGTTTTTGTCACAGGTAGGAAATTATGTATAAATGTTATGTTTTCAAAGAACCCATGTAATATGTGAAAGGGATAGTGGAAGATTAGAATTTTATAGTTTTTATATTTTATATTTCTTGTTGGAAGCAATTATTGCCTGATTTGCTGAAAGTTCTAAAAGCTCTATGTAACCTTTGTTTGTCTCTGTTACCTTTTCCTTTTTGTTTACTACCTTCTTCCATTTATAAAAAATGCAAAACAAGTTATACTTTTCCTCTTAGTTATTAGCACAATGCCAAATTTCCACATGGTTAGGGGAGATGATGGGGAGTAGGGCCAGATATAAGGTATAGCTATGTATAGAATGAATGAATGAATGAATGATGACATCTTAGTGGACAAGTAGACCATAGCTCAGTAATCCAGAAGCAGGTGATACTTGGAAATATACTCAAGGAGACATTTGGTGTCAAAACTCATTTGGTACCATGAATTTTAATCTTGAGGCTAGAGGTCAGGATCAGAACTCTAGTCCGTAGGTAGGACCTTTGAAAGAATATAATATACAGGGCCCTGCTTTGGGAGATATTGTTCTGGGTATTTTATGAAATAAAGGATTCCAGTTCATGTAATAATAGAACTTTGAATAAGTCAATTCTTTTCAGTATTTAATATCTGTGAAAAGACTGGTATGAGGCAGTTATGAGAACATAATAAAAAAGAACAATAGAATATTCTAACTATTTGACTGCAAATACAAGGTCAGGGCTGGGCCAGCAGTGAGGGTGATGGACGCTAAATATTAAGTGTTGGGTTGGTATTTCTTACTTTCCACCTGGTATAAGTTGGAATTAGTTTTAGAATTTCCTGATTGGGGCAAGGATGGTGGTGAGAGTTTGAGCTTGCAGGAAGGAGGAGGTGTGAAGATGCTGGTACTGAAAATCACTTAGGTTTGTGTTTCTCAGTATAATCATGAAATACCTGCATTTAAATCATTTTGAAGGCTTGTTAAAAATGTAGACTATCAGACTGTGAACTAACTGCCTGTGTATATGCCGGAGAATCTGCATGGCTGCAAAGCATCTCAAGTGGGATTCTGATGCACCTTGAAGTCCAAGAACCACTAAAACAGGATGTGGCATCACCCAATATGAACTGTTGGCTTGGAATGTCTTTTGCCTTTGTGTCTGCTGATACTCTCAGCCTTCAAGAATCACTTCAAATATTATTTCTTTTATTAAGCTGTTCTCAATTTTCCTAGATGAAATAAATCACATGGTCTTTGATGCTTTCATAGCATTTTCCTTTATTGTGTTTTGGGTAGTGAAATACCCTTAAAGCCTAGTTTCTTCTATCTATGGGTCTACCTCTCTTTGGGGAAGGCAGTGCACACAGTGGTGAAGACCCAGTCAGCCTGCATTAAGACTCACCTTCACCTCTCCTCAGCTGTGTAACTTTAGCCAATTGCTTATAGTTTAAAAAATGCTTCACCTTCCTTATCTATAAAACAGAGGTAGTTGTGAGAATTAAAGAAGTTAATGTAAGTAAAACACTAATACTGTGTGGCATACCCTTTATGCTTGAGAAATCTTTGGTACCATTATTTGCTGGGGGAAGATTGCATGTTGCATTAATCTCTGTCAAGGACCCAGGGCAGAAGTAGGCACTCAAGGAAATTGTTGAAATTGAATTGAATTCATCTTCCAAGGCAGTTATAAGGTTAGACAGGGCAGTATTCAGGTGGGGAAAACTCACTTGGCTCTCTGGAAGAAATATGTGTAGGCATGCAATGTAATATTTATGAATTTTGAGCTTGAGAGTATGAAGGGATGTAATTAAAGATTACATAAAGAGGATGCAGAGTGAGAGAATTTACAGAGATTTCAAAACAACTCTGAAGTCTATTCAATATGCCTGTAGTGTGTGTCTTGTCGAATGCAACTGCTGTGTGATAAATGATCCATGCCCTTTCTTATTTTTTAAAAGCAGAATGGTTATTTAGAACTGCACCACATAAGTGAATTCAGAATTATCAGGCAATGCCCCATTTCCCATTTGGCTTTTAGGATTCTCATGCGTGAGACTTCATTCAAGTAACAGATGTTTACTGAACAGTAATAAAAATACCAAAAAAAGTAAATAATCTGTAAGATATTTGGGCTATGGCTGATTATCAGATCTTTGAGTGTATGAATACCAAGGAAAACTTTTCCGTTTTTTTCTTGTTATTTATTTATTTACTTCTGCCTTATCCCACAAAGGATTTATGGTCACTATATAAATATTTTGATAAAAGGCAGCCTTTTCCAAGCTCTTATAATCAAGCCTCAAAAAATATTTTTAGACGTGAATCCACATATATTTTTTATAACTCAGTTACTCAGAACTTAGAATGCAAAATTCTTTAAGGTTATATTTATTGTGCCTTATCAAAATCTCAAAATGAAATAAATCTAATGTAATTATACATGTATAATTATATATTATATTTGAATACATTTTTGTTTTATTTTTTGAACATATTTTTAAATTAACAAACAACGCTATTATTTTCAACAATAATAATACATAAAAATTTTTGATCAAGAATTTTTGAGTTGTCAGTTTCAGGGGGTTATGGATAATTCTGACTTGTTGGTAGATGATTTAGCTCACAGAGATTATTCATTTCAAAATTTATAAAATATTTTTATATTATGTAAAATATTCTCTTTGTGTCATGTATAATACACATTGTTTGACAAACATTGTGATTAAAGGCACCTGAATTATTACATTAAAATATTAAATTTTTAGACTTCAGGACACAAATCTATTCAAATGTGCTAACGAAATTATATTAAAGTTTTAGCCTGTGCTGCGGTATGCAGGTGCATGTGGCTCTGTTTTATAGCAGATGCTCTACCTTCTCAAAACAGTTCTGTTTTCCAACAACAATCCCCAAAGATAATAGGTCCTCTCCAGAGAGATCTCCAAACCATGTCTCAACATAAAGTACCAGTATTCTCATTTCTGGTTTCCAGTCATGATGGAGTAACAGGGACCAGATTTACTCTTTTGTTTCTAACAAATTTAAAAATGGGCAATTTTCACATTGGACAATGAGCAGCAAAACACTAATCTCTGAGGGAAAGTAAACAATTAGAAAAGCCTTTGATTCCCCATATTACAGGTTACCAAGCAGGAAAGGTAAACCCAAACAGAAGCTGAAGATGTCTTTGAGTTGAGACAACAGAGTTGAGAGATTGCAGGCTTTCAAGGTAGATAGAATTCACGTGATAGAGTATCACAGAAGAGAGAGTTCCACAGAGATATATCCTAGACATCTTCAGAAGATTTATTCTCCATAGATGTGTTCAGCTGAGTATCAAGCATTGTATACACGCGAGGTAATTACCCAACACTAGAAAAGAAGCACTGGATAGGAGCTAGGAAAACAATCCCTAGAGGTCACAGAGGGTTGCGATAGTGTGTGTTCCCACCAGCCAAAAATACATAGGTATCAATGAGAGTACTCAGAAGGGTAACACCTTAGTAGTAGGGCAAAATTAGCCCTGGACCAAAGGCCGTACTGTTTTAATAAAGCCTAAAATTGAATCCCAAAGGGATAACATTTTTTAAAAAACTCGTATTTTCATAGAATAAAACTCAAAAATATTTAGAGTATCTAGTAACCAACAAGATAAAATTCATATCTGGCTTGCAAAGAAGCAGAAGAGTATGACCCTTTTGGAAGAGAAACATTATTAAATAGAAACAGATCCAGAAATGATTCACATGATAAAATTAATTGACAAGAATTTTAAAAACTATATTACAATTCTGTTTTATATATTTATGAAGATAAAGGAAAGCATGAACATGTGACGTAAACAAAAACAATATGTAAAAAAGACCCCAATAAAACTTCTAAGACATAAAAACACATGGTTTGAAATATATACCTTGAATGGGATTGACAGGAGATTAGACAATTTAGAAGAAAAGATCAATGAATGTGAAGACATCGTAACAGAAACTATTCAATATAGAGAGGAAAAAGACTGAAAAAAATGAAAAAAACATCAGTGAGTTGCAGAACAATTTAAATTGGACTCATATATGGGAAATTAAAACTCCCAAAACAGAGGAGAGAGAGGACAAGACAAAAAAATATTTGTAGAAATAATGACTGGAAATTTTATCATATTTGATAAAAACTATAAGCATACAAATCCTAGAAGTTCAACAAACTCCAAGCACAAGAAGCATAAAGAAAATTACCCCAGACACATTATAATTATAATGCTTAAAAGCAGTGATAAAGTTAAAATTTAAAAAGTAACCAGAGGAAAACACATTATGTACAGAGATATGAAGTAAAGAATGACAGGGACTGTCAGAAATAATGTAAAGTAGAAGATAGTGGAGTGACTTCTTTAACGTATTGAAAGAAAAAAGACCCGTATCAACATAGATTGATATACAGAGTAAAAATATCTTTTGAAAGCAAAGGCAAAATAGACATCTTCAGATATATAAAAATTGAAAGAATTTAACTCAGAATTACATTTTAAGAAATGCATCAGATTTGCACTATAAGAAATGTAAAAATGTTGTGCTTCACAGGTAGAAGGAAAAAGGCACCAGAGAGAGCTCTGAATTTACACAAAAAATGAAGAGTATTTGAAATGGTAAATATGTGTATATAAAAAAGATGCAAAGGAAACTATCAAACACTGCTTCTGGCAATATAAAATGATATAATAACTTTGGCATACAGTTTGAAGGTTGTTTTTACAAGTTACATTTCACTTACTGTTTGGACCAGGCATTCTTTTCCTAGATATTCATCCAAGAGAAAATAAAACACAGTAAGACTTTTATATATCTCACAGTTCATGTGTTTGAGTCACACATCGGGCTCTGTGATGACAGTGTAGAGCCAACTGGGGATTCTCTCTCTCTCTCTTTGCCCTTCCTCTGCTAGCACTCTCTCTCTCTCTAAATGAATAACATTAAAAAAGACTTTTATATAAATGCTTATAGCATTTTTATTAAAAATAACTGAAACCTGGAAACAGTTCACATACCAACAGGTGAGGGGATAAACAAATTATGATGTATCTATGTAATGGGTTTGAATAGTAGTAAAATATAAATATCAAATAAAACTACAATAATAAGAAGGAATGAATTATTGATAAATACAACAGAATAGATAAATCTCAAAATTCATTTTTTTCTATCTTAGGCTAAGTAGAGTAGATGCTTTATGCTTCTATTTATACAAAATTCTATAAAATGCAAACTAATCTATATAGGCATACCTCAGAGATATTCCAGGTTCAGTTCTGGACTACCACAATAAAGCCAGTATTGCAATACAGTGAGTCAAATTATTTTCTGGTTTCCTAATGCATCAAAAAGTTATGTTTATACCATACTGTATTCTACTGAATGTGTAATAGCATATGTCTAAAAAAAATACATAAGTTAAAAAGACTTTATTGCTAAAATATGCTAACCATAAAACCATAATCTGAGCTTTGATGGAGATGTACAGTAAGATTAATGTTGTTTTTGCACCTGGTAACACAACATCCATTCTGCAACCCATGGATCAAGGAGTCATTTTGACTGTTAAGTCTTATTATATTTAAGAAACACATTTGGTAGGGCTATAACTGCCATAGATAGTGATTTCTCTGCTGGATTTGGGCGAAGTAAAATGAACACCTCGTGAAAAGGATTCATCATCCCAGATGTCCACTAAAAACATTCATGGTTTTTGGGAACAGGTCAAAATATCAACATTAACAGGAATTTGGAAGGAGTTGATTTTAATTCTTATGGATGACTTTTGAGGGGTTCAAGACTTCAATAGAAGTAACTGCAGATACGGTGGAAAAAGCAAGAAAACTGGAATTAGAAGTGGAGCCTGAAGGAGTGACTGAATTGCTGCAATCTCATGATAAAATTTGAACAGATGAAGAATTGCTTCTAATGGGTGAGCAGAGAAAGTAGTTTCTTGAGATGGAGTCCATTGGTGGATTTTTGTGAAGATATTGAAATAACAACAAAGGATTTGGAATACTGCATAAACTTAGTTGATAAAGCAGTGACAGGTTTTGTGAGGATCAACTCTAAAAGAAGTGTTGTAGGTAAAATGCTATTAAACAGCATTGCATGCTACACACAAATCATTCATGAAAGGAAGAGTCAATTAATATGGAAAATTTCATTCCCCCCCTCCCTCCCTCCTTCCCTTCCTTCTTTCTTTTTCATACTACATTACCAATTTAGATTAAGGGAATAATATACGTGGATACTCTTCTAGGTGCTGAGGATAAAGTGAGTAAGTTAAGGTCTTTAATCTCATTGAACTTACAGTGAAGGACAATAAAGAATTAATAAGAAAATAAATGTCTTACAGAAAGTCATTTTCTGGTAAGGATAAGGATAAATTCTAGAAAGAAAAATGAAAGCAAAATAAAGGAATAAAGGTGATGGGACAGAGCAGTGTTGATATATGACAGGAATAATGAGTAAATGACTTTCCTTTACTGATCTTTGAGTAGAGCCCCCATAAGGGAGTGAGCAGGGCCAAAGAGTATTTCAGACATAGACTAGTAAGTACAGAGGTACTGAGGGTAGAGTTTTATTGGTGTATTCAAAGAACAGCACTAGGGCCATTGTGACTTAAGTAGAGAGAACAAATTGTAAAGTGGCTGGAAAGAAGTTTGGAGACATTATAAAGGTCAGATATAGGGAATGTTAAGTATTTGGATTTGGCTCCAGTTCCTACTGGAAGCCATCAGGGTGTTCTGAGTAGGAGAATGGCCTGCTATGAGTTACATTTTCATTTAATCTTTTGTAACAAACAAGCCATATGGCTGCAAAAGTAGAAGCAACCAGATTATTTTGGAATGAAGTAATTTTAGACAAGAGATAATGGTGGATTGCACTAAAAGGGAGTCATGGATATGGTGATAATTGGTGAGTTTTTGAATGGATTTTGATGGTAGAACCTCAAGTCTTGATCATGGATTGTATATGAGGGAGCAGTATTAAAAGTGGCTTCTTGTTTTTCTTCAGCTACTTGTGAATTGTATCATTTATAGAGATGGGAAGATTGGAGGAGAAGCAGGTTTTAAAAAAAATCAGCTCTGTTTGGGAGCTGTTAAGTTTTTTACGTGTATTAGCCATTAAAGTAGACAGTTGGATATGTGAATCTGGAGCCTAAGGGAGGTAAAGTATCTGAAGATATAAATTTGGGAGTTATAGTGTATAGATACTATTTAAAGTGATAACACTTGATATCACTATCATAAGGATCTCATCAGGAAAACAGAAACTAGGTATTTCAACAGATGAGATATAATTTAGGCAACTAATTATACAAGTACTGGGGGCTGAACTAGCAAAAATGGAAACATAAAGATAACCTAGAGTAGATCAGTGAAGAAAGCAGTTGATAACCCAAAGCACTGGAAAACAAAAGGGGAGAGGTAGAGGCTTTGATGAGAAATCCCTCAAATGTGATGCTCAAACTACTCAGTAGTAGACTGCTAAATGGACACAGTGAAGCTAGTCAAGGGAGTCCTGAAAAAAAAATCAGACACTCCAACATTTTGAGGTTGGGAAGAGGAGGTAAATCTGCAAGATGATTGAAGAAGTCTCTGAGGTATGAGGAAACTAGGAGAGGGTACAATCCTGGAAGTTAAGTGAAAAAAGTTTCAAAAAGGAAAGAGTAACTAACCAAGTTGTTATGCTCTTTCTAGGGTAAGTAAGGTGAAGACTGAAAGTTGCTATTGGATTTGGTGAGATGGGAGTTTGTTGATTACCTTGACAAGAGTGGATGCCCTGAGGTTATGGAAATAAAGTCTGGAGTGAGTTCAGGTAGGAATAGGAAGGAAGGCAGTGAGTATAGACAGATTTTTTTTTTTAGTGTTTTTTTTTTAATGTTTTATTTATTTCTGAGAAGAGACAGCATGAGCAGCGGAGGGTCAGAGAGACAGGGAGACACAGAATCTGAAACAGGCTCCAGGCTCTGAGCTAGGTGTCAGCACAGAGCCCGACGTGGGGCTCGAACCCATGAACTGTAAGATCATGACTTGAGCCGAAGTTGTGCGCTTAGCTGACTGAGCCACCCAGGCACCCCTAGACAAATTTTTTCAAGGAATTTTGTAACATATTGGAGAAAGGAAATAGAGCAGTAGTGGAAAGTGATATGAGTTTATTTTTTTTCTCTTTACTATCAGATATGACAAATTGATTTGCTGATGGAAAAGATAATAATTGAGAGAGAAAAAAAACTTGGTTGCCAGAGAAAGGGGTAATTCCAAGAGCAAGATCCTTAAGTGAGAGGGGAAGGATACAATATGTAAGTTAAGGAACTGGGCATTAATTTATGTTAAAAATAAGGAAATTAAAGACTATAGATACTGATAATGGAGGATTGGTTGATTTTTTTAGTAGAAAGATGAAATTCTCATGCTTGTTTCTGTTTTCTCAGGGAATTACAATACATCACAATGAGCTAAAAGTTAAGAGGAAAATGGGGTGATAAAGGTTTGGGAAGAGAGTAAAATGTGCAAAATATTATTTTGAGACAGTCATTTGAGATAGAGTTCACCTGAAGTTAGTGGTCATCAATAGTGGGTAAGAGTAGGGATAGAAATATTCACCCTGATACAGGTGATAAGCCACGAATTTTATGTAGAAATTCTAAAATAATTTTAAATTTTTATTATTTTAAATACTTTTAAATCTTTTTAAGGATTATTATTATTATTTTATTTTAGAGAGAGAGAGAGGAGCAGGGGAGAGGGGCAGAGGGAGAGAGAGAAAATCTAAGCAGGCTCCACATGAAGCATTGAGCCTAATGTGGTGCTCTGTTCCATGACCCTGGGATCATGATCTGTGCCAAAATCAGGTTGGAAGCTCAACCAACTGAGCCACCCAGGTGCTTCTAAATAATTTTTAATCTTCAATTTAAATCCAAATTTAATTCACAGTTAAATTAAAAATTTTAATACAAATTAATATGTATATTAAAATTTTAAATTAATATTAGTCTGTTATTTATTATCATTATGTGTAGGCAATTGTAAATTATGTCAGTGATAATGTACTCCTCCCAGAAAAAATGTTTTACTAGTCTAAATTTTCATGTAAATGATTGCTATGATTACTCTTGAGTTTTAACAGTCTCAATTTAACACATGAAAATGTGCTGGATTGCTAATGTTCTTATTCTCTAATAAATATTGTATTCTATTGAGTTATTTGGTGAACCACTGTTTAAAAAACTGGCCCCTGAGAGCTAACACAGACTTAACTTCAGTGGTTTCTTTTATAATTTAAGATGGTTCATAACCATTTGAGCTTACTTCAGGTGAATTTGAGTCTGTACATAATCCCAAGGTTGACATTCGATTTCAAATAAACAGTGATAACTCAGTGATTGTAAAGTCAACAGAACCTGAGTTATTTCAATACTGTCATTTTATGTGAGCACTTGGGGTTTTTAATTATTTAAATATTGCAACTGTGAAGCTAGTTCAAATTGTGACTTGTTATAGTTTGGTTTTTTTAGTTCTTCCATAAAAAATGTTCATCATAATTACTATTAACGAAATAATTATTACTGAGTGAAGTTTTGGTGTGTGGAGGAAGAGAGGATGTTAAAATATGACCCATTACTGACACTGTGTCATGTTTACAGCACTGGAGGTCATGAATGTCAGATGACATCAGCAGGCATGTTTGTATGTCTCCTTCCACCCCAGCATATTCAACTGCAGTCTCACAAGCAATCTCCCACCACCCCTGTAGATCCCCTCCCCCAGCATTTAGGGACATTGTCAGTTAATGGCTTTGAGATAGAGGACAACACTGCAAAAGGCAGAGCAGAATATATTTATTCATAAATATGTGAGAACTTTGGGGATTTAAAGAAGGTAGGAGCTAGAGTTCTTTCTATAATAGAGTTGGGAGAAATGAGCAAATAAAGTCCAAGTTACCACTGTTTATTCGGTCTTGCTTGTACCCACAGGCTGGTCAAGGTGGAAGAACTTAGGTTACACTTATTTGTACTATGACATCTTTATAAGAAAATAAACAGAGGCAGATATTTGCCCTTTTACCTCTGAGGCATACAAGGGGGTAGATAAAATGCTTAAATATATACAATTAGTAAAATTAATAAGTAAGATTTACCTCAAGGCTTCTTGTTTCCTTTTTAGTGGCTCATATATTAAAATAGGTCAAACTATATGGTGTGTAGAAACTATGAGATTAACTTTTTTATCGAACTCATTATCAATGATATACATCAAACAATACATCCCCTTCTGCTTTTCACAGCTAGTGACATGTGTAGCATCTAGAGAAAATCTAGAGAGATCAATCAAGATGTTACCAGAATGGGAAAATAATTTGTCATTGGAAACATGGTGTATCTTGCTTCTAGCAAAATTTGTAGCCTCTATTCCAATGTCAATTCAGGGATATTCTTTATAAAGCAATTATTTTGTTCACTTAAGTTGTTATTTTATTTCAAAGTTGATTTACACTTTAAGAAATTATTTACAGTAGATATTTTCTTGTGTATGTGCTATATGTGAAGAAAACATTTATAGTGTAAAATCAAGGAATACTTACAAGGAATTATTAAGGAAGTTGTAAATTGCAGTTTAAAAACTCATTTACAGAAAACATACTCTTTTTTATGACTCTGCGTTGTCAGAAAATTTTAATCTTAGTCTCTTGTATTTCCTGCCTTCTACCTGCAAGTTAGATTCTGAATGATGTGTTGTATCAAGATACTGGGAAATGTGGGATATTATTATTAAATAAATATCTTAGTTTGAAGGTTACAGCTGATATGTCATGGTTTGAATTAGCATGGCCATTCTGATTTTGTGTCTTTTTGCTAATTTAGTGTGATGCTTGGGCATTTTTCTAGAAGGCTGATCATGTTACGATGAGCCTGGATGTACAATACTGGCAAAAATTTTCCAGGTCTTTTTTGTGTTTTTCATAGAACTGCTGGAGAGTTTGGGGAGGGACTTTTACGCCTTCCCCTTTCCCCCATCCTGGGCCCCCCAGTCCCTGAAACTCTATTGTCTTATTTGGTGTTGGGTTGGGTACAGGGGGTTGGGAGATCTTTTCTCTATGTGTTTCACTGAAGATATTTTGTTTTGGTGTTTCTTATTGTTTCTGTAACAAATGCCACAACATTAATGTCTGTAAAAATTTTTCAAGTTTATTTATTTATTTTTGAGAGAGAACACAAGCAGGGGAGGGACAGAGAAAGAGAAGAGACACAGAATCCAAAGTGGGCTCCAGACTCTGGGCTGTCAGCACAGAACCTGATGCAGGGCTTGAACTCATGAACTGTGAGATCATGACTTAAGTCACAGTTGGACACTCAACGGACTCAGCCACCCAGGTGCCCCAACATTAATGTCTTAATACAACACAAATGTATTATTTACAGTTCTGGGCTAAAATCAAGGTGTTGGCAGGTCTGTGTTCATTCTCGGACCTCTTGAGGAAAATTCCTCCACTTGCCTTTTTCGGCTTCTAGATGCTGCTTTTAGTCATGTCCCCTAGCCAGCCATCACATTATTTTAACTCTACTGTCCTTACATCTCTTTTTCTGACTCTTAGCCTCCTATATCCTTCTTTCATTTATAAGCACCCTCGTGATTACCTTGGTCTCACCTGGATAATCCAGAGCAATCTTCCTGTCTCAAGATCCTTATATGTAATAACATTTGCAAAGTCACTTTTGCCATGTAAGGGAACATATTCACAGGTTCTGGTGACTAGGATATAGACATATTTGGGTGGCCATTATTCTGCCTATAATAATTTCTGATCTACTGGGTCTTAGGCTTTTTGGAAACCAAAAGATAGAGAGAAAAATCAGAGTTTCTTTGTTTTTTTGATGTTTATCATTCTGTTTGAATCTAATTCTTGCTTGTATGAGAGGAAAGCAAAATACTGAGAGGAAAAACCCAAGAATAACAAGTCAATAAGGAAAAAAGTATTTTATTTTACTTTCTCATTCCTTTAATTTCAATTTTTGATTTTAATTCTAGTTAGTTGACCTATATGGTGAAATTGGTTTCACGTGTAGAATTTAGTGACTCATCACTTACATCTAACACCCAGGACTCATCACAACAGTGTCCTCCTTTGGAAAAAAAAACACTGTAATCACACAAGACATGCATATTAAAATAAACTTCATTACCTAAATAGAAATGTTTAGTGGAAGCATAAGTATTATCAAGTACCCTGTTATTTTCCAAAAGGGCACATTTACTGTTCTTTTTCTTTACTGAAGACAATACTGAAGATGAGCCTTATACAAATTAATATACATTAAATGAGGGGAATGAAGTGAGGTCCTCTGATTTCCTTTCCCAAATGTCACATGAGTTACTTTGTACTCCTGGGTGAAGGGGAAGTACTCAGTCTCGATTGGGGTTTCATTGTCCTGCTGTAAGGACCTGTTGAAATGCCTGGAGTGGAACATGCACCACTAAAAGAGAGAGAAGGTGGGGTTTGTGGTCTGGCATATCCTGACCTCAGTCCGTCTCCCGGCACCTGACCGTGTTGCCTCCCTCAGCCAACATGTATTATAGGCACAACTGAGTCAAGTTCCTAAAGCTGTCAAACTTCCTCTCCTCCAGGCTAGGTGGTCATGTTCTGTTTTCCACTGGTACAGTCATTTGGCTGCCATCTTTGTTCCCTTCACTGGCCTGGAGGACATGATAACACACATAGAACCCCATACTAAATTCACTTAGCAATCCTTAAATGATAGCCAACAAAGCCTGTCCTTACTGAATACTGAAATGTCTCTGAGAAAAGCTGTCTTCTGAAGTAGAATGGCTTTAGACATTATTACTGACTTGAAAAGAGGAACCTATGCTATTATCCAAACAGAATATGTGTTCATACCTAATGAATCTGGTAATGTATGTCTTTATTAAATCACACAAGAACACAAATGAATGCCTTGAATGACCGATCCAACCCCAGCCCAGGGGACTTAAATTAATGGTTAGAATCATGAGGCTCCTGGTGGAAAAAGTTTTTGGTATTTTGGGAATCATTACCTGATTTGTGTTTTCTCTTGCATGTGCCCCTATTGGTGCTATCTGCTTGCATGTGCCCCTATTGTTGTATCTGCTTCCAGTACACCCAGGTAGCTGCCAAATGAGCTATCTCCATCCCAGTGAAACCCTTTGCTGATCACTCAGGCATACTGCAGAAGAAGGGGACAGGCAAGATTTTAAGAGCTAGCAGGAGGGGCATAGTGTTGGAAGAAGTTATTGAGAGGACATGACTGCCAGTTGACCTGCACGGTGGACCTGGGCAATTTGAGGCTTCTCAACCCTTCCTCTGTCCTTGGAATGTGTGTCTGCCCACCATTCCCATGCTAGAGGCTCTTTTAAAGATACAGCCTTGAGAGGGTAATATGTTCTTGGGCCCATCTGGACTGAATGCAGGACTGAACCCAGTTAAGGCCCTTTACATAAACTTTTAAGATTCTCGTGGGCGGATGTGGAGACTTACTGGTTCATGTCTTGTGGATGCCCACGACAAGTCTTTTCTGTCAGTTTATTAAAGCTGCCATCTATCAGTCCGGAGTGGCCTACCTCTTTATTCAATCTCTCCTTGCCCTTTATGTATGGGGGCCATTTTGCAAACCAACATCAGCATTTCCATGATGGTTAGTGATGTTCAGTCCCTTTTTGTCTACCTGTTGGCCATCTGTATGTCTTTATTCTTTTCTTTTTTTTCTTTAGAAAAATGTTTAATTATATCTTCTGCCAGTTTTGAATTTATTTTTTATTTTTTGTTTTTGCTATTGAGTTGCATGAGTTCTTTATATGTTTTGGACATTAAACTCTTATTAGGCATATGATTTGCAAATACTTTCTCCTATTCAGTAGGTTGGCTTTTCATTCTGTTTATGCTTTCTTTGCTGTGCAGAAGCTTTTTAGTTTGATGTCATCCTGCTTGTCTTTTTAACTTTGTTTCCTTTGCTTTTGGAGTCAGAATCAAAAAGATCATCACCAAGGCTAATGGTCAAGGAGCTTACCACCTGTTTTCTTTTAGGAATTTTATAGTTTTAAATATTACATTCAAGTCTTTCACTCATTGTGAAGTTATAAGAAAGTTTCATTCTTTTGCATGTTCCCAACATCATTTATTGAAGAAACTATTCTTCCCCATTGCATATTCTTGGACCCTTTGTCGTAGATTAATTGGCCATTCAAGCAGGGGTTTATTTCTGGGCTCTCTATTCAGTTCCATTGATCTATGTGTCTGTTTTTATGCCAATCCCATACTGTTTTGGTTATGATAGCTTTGTGACATAATTTGAAACCAGGGACCATGATGCCTCCAACTTTGTTCTTCTTTCTCAAGATTTCTTTGGCAATCAGGGGTCTTTGGTAATTCCATACAGATTTTAAGATTGTACCAGGTCTGTGAAAAATGCCATTGAAATTTTGACAGGGATTGCACTGAATCTGTAGATTGGGTAGTATGCACATTTTAACAGAATTAATTCCTCTAATCCATGAGTATGGGATATCTTCTCATTTATCTGTATCTTCAGATGTCATATGGTTTTCAGTAAAAATTAACATAGCTACCCCTCCTTTATTTTGATTAGTTTTAGCATGGTATATTTTTCTCCCTACATTTACTTTAAATATATACATGTCTTTATATTTAAAGTGGGTTTTTGTGGACAACCTAGAGTTTTTTGGTCCACTCTGAAAATCTCACTTTTAATTGGTTCTATAGACCATTGATGTACAAAGTGATTATTGATATAGTTGGATTCATATCTACCATGTTTATTCCTGTTTTCTATTTGTTGCTCCGAGGGTCAGAGAGTGAGGGAAACACAGAATCTGAACAGCCTCCACGCTCTGAGCTAGCTGTCACCACAGAGCCCAATGAGGGGCTCGAACCCATGAACCATGAGATCATGACCTGAGCCAAAGTCGAACGCTTAACCGACTGAGCCAACCAGTTGCCCCTGTCTTTTGTGGTTTTAACTGAGCATTTTATATGATTTCATTTTCTTTCTTTTCTTAGCATATTAGTTATTATTATTTTTTTATTTTGTTTTATTGGTTACCCTAAGGTTTGCAATATATATTGCAGTAATTCCATGTCCATTTTCAAATAACACTTCACAGATAGTGTAGTAGCTTATAATAATAAAATAGTCCTAATTCCTCCCTCTTATCCCTTGATTGTATCATTGCTCTCATTCACTAAACTTATGCATAAGTCTAGTATATTTGTAAACACACATACCATAATAAACATAAGCATACACAACCAAATAATATTGTTGGTTTGAAAGAACTGTTACCTGTTAGATCTACTAAAATAAGAAAAATAGAAGTTTTTATTTTGCTTTCACTTATTTCTTCTTTGATACTTTTCCTTTCTTTATGGACAAGGGAGCTTCTGACCTATATTATTTTCCTTCTCTCTAAAGAACCTTTAACATTTCTTCGAAGGCAGGTCTACTGGCACCATATTTCCTCAATATTAGTTTGTCTGAAAAAGTCTTTTATTTCTCTTTCATGTTGAATGATAATCCCACAGGGTACAGAATTCTAGGTGTTTTTTTTCCCCAATCAGCACTTTATATATTTTACTTCACTGTACTTGTTTGTATGGTTTTTGAGGAGATGTTGGATGTAATTCTTATCTTTGTTCCTCTGTAGGTAAAATGATTTTTTCCTTTGGCTTCTTTCAAGATTTTTTCTTTATCTTTGAGTTTTTATTCTTGGAAAATTGTATCCTATATCTAAATTTTTTGGTGTTTATACTGCCGGTTGTTCGCTGTGCTCCTGGATCTGTGCTTTGGTGCATGAGATTAATTTGGGGGAAATGATCAGTCATTATTGCTTTAAATATTTATTCTGTTCCTTGTTTCCTTTTTAATCCTTCTGGTATTTCCATTATGCACATGCTACATCTTTTATAGTGGTACCCTAGTCCTTGGATATTATGTTCTTTTTTCCCCAGTCTTTATTTTCTTTGCTTTTCAGTTTTTGAGGATTCTACAGATATATCTTCTAGCTCAGAGACTCTTTCCTCAGCTGTATCCATTATATAAATAAGTCCATCAAAGGCATTCTTCCTTTCTGTTGCATTTTTTAAAAAATTCCTAGCACTTTTTTTTTTTTTTTTATCTTAGGATTTCCATCTCTTTGCTTACATTGCCTATCTGTGCATGCTGTCTACTTTATCCACTGGAGACCTTAGCATATTAATCATAGTCATTTTAAATTCCAAGTCTGATTACAACATCCCTGCCATGGCTAAATCTGATGCTGGTTTGTGTCTTCAAATTGTGGGGGGTTTTTTGTTGTTGTTCTTGTTGTTGTTTTTGCCATTTGATAAGCCTCATGATTTTTTTTTTTTAATTTTTTTTTTTTTATTTCCAGGAGAGAGAGAGAGAGAGAGAGAGAGACAGCGTGAACAGGGGAGGGTCAGAGAGAGAGGGAAACACAGACTCTGAAACAGGCTCCAGGCTCTGAGCTGGCAGTCAGCACAGAGCCCGACGCGGGGCTCGAACCCACGAACCGCGAGATCATGACCTAAGCGAAAGTCGGACGCTTAACCGACTAAGCCACCCAGGCGCCCCTCATGATTTTTTTTGATAGGAAGACATGATATACTGGGTAAAAGAATCTGCTGTAAATAGACCTTTAGTAATGCAGTGGTGAAATATACGGGTGAAGCATTCTATAGGGCTATAATTAAGTCTCAATCTTTTATTGAGCCTATGCCTCTGGACTGTAAAACTTGGCAAGAGTTACTCTGTTTTAAGTTTTTTTTTTTCTCCACACTTCGGTGGGAGAGGTTGGCTTAAGTGGGCTGGAGTTGGGTATTTCCCTTCCCTCAGGTCAGTTAGGCTTTAATAATACCACAGCAGGTTTGGTTTTTGTTTAGAAATACCCTGTTGTATTTCAAAACAGTGCCTTTTCCCTTGTCCCTGCCAGAAGCCCAGGGGGATTTTTCTCTCATATTTACTGTAGGTCTCTCGCCCAGGTTTTGGAGGTAAATCCCACAAAATTGTGGGATTCCCCTATGGCTGTGTCTTCCTAGAGTTTTCAACTCTTGTCTCCTCTGAGCCTCTAGAAATTCATCAATTACAGTTTAGGTTTTCTTACTCTGGCACTGATTCCCAAAGATTTTGAACTGGTTCCCAAAGTTTCTTCTTTTGAGTCTCTACTCCTATAAGCCATGATGACCTGTGTTTGCCTGCCAGTCTCTCCAGTGTCAGAGGCAGCAGGTTGCCCTGTGTTCTTCTCTCTCTTACAAGTAAAAAAAAATGTTGGTTTTTCAGTCTCTTTAGCTTTTTTCTTGTTATTAGGGTATAGTAGAGACTTCTAAGTTCCTTACATGTGGAACAAGAAAATGGAAGTCCTTGTTACTGATTTTCATTTCTTTGTGGTCAAAAAGCATACTCTTAAGATTTCAATATTTTTAGATTAATTGAGACTTGTTTCATGGCTTAGCATGTGGTTTATCTTGGTGAATTGTCCATGTGCACTTGAAAATAATGTATATTATACATTCTTTGAGTGTTGGGTCTTACAAATATGGTTACTCATATTGGTCAGATCTTCTACATCCCAACTGAGCTTTTTCTTATGGTTCTATTGATTCCTGAGAGAGAATATTAAAAGCTGCAACCATGATTATGGATTTTTATTTTTTCTCTCTTTATTTCAGTCTATTTTTATTTCATGTATTTTCAAATTCTGTTATTAAGTTGCATACACATTTAAGATTGTTTTGTTTTCCTGATGAATTGGTCTTTTTAAGATGTAAAATATTCCTCTTTATCTCTGTTAATACTCTTGAAATCTATCTTTTCAACTATGTTTATCTTTATTTTAGCTTTCTTTTGTTTATATATTTTATACACATAATCTGTCACTTTTCATTTCTAATCGGTCTCTTTATATTTCAAGTGCATCTGTTATAGATTTCATATAGTTGGATCTTACTTTTTTAATATGATCTGGCAATGTCTGCCTTTTAATTGGTGTGTATAATCTGTTAAAATCTAATACAGTTATTTATCTGTTTAGACTTAACCCTGTCAGTTTTCTATTAGTGTTTTATTTTTCTTTGAATCTCATGTACTTTTATATCTCTGTACCTCTTTTCCTGCCTCTTTTGGGTTAATCAAATTTTTTTTTTTCATTTTGCTGTTTTTATTGAATTTTAATCTATAGGTTTTTGCAATTTTTTTGAGGTTGCACTATAGATTAAAATTAACACATTTACCTTATCACATCTGTTTGGAATTAAATTTACACTATGTGTTAAATGTAAAAATCTTGCACCAGTAGAGTTCTGTTTACAACCTATTCTTTGTGATGTTATTTTCATCTAAATTACATCCGTAAATGTTATACATTCCAAGTTCAGCATTATAGTTTTGGCTTTAAACAGGCATATGTATTGTAAAGAGAAAGATATAAACAAAAATTACAGTTTTGTAGTTGCCATTTCTAGTGGTCTTTATTCATTTCTCTAGATCTAAGTTTCAATCTAGGGTAATTTCTTTTCAGGATGAAGAGTTTCCTTCAACGGTTCTTGTAGTGCAAGTGTGCTGGAAATTCTATGAGTTCCATTTACCTGAAAATGTTTTCACTGTTTTCATGGATATTTTTCCCTGGATGTAGAATTCTGGGTTGACACATTATTTTTTTTCATTACTTTTAAAATATTGACCCACTGTTTTCTGATCTCCTTTGTTTCTTATTAGGAGTCAACCCTCAATGAAATTATTGTTATATATAAATATGCATAAAATCTGTTGCTATTCTCTGGCCTCTTTCAACATTTTCTCTTTATCTCCAATTTCCAACAGTTTGATTATGATGAACCAAGGTGTTGATTTCTTTGTATTTATTTTGCTTGAGGTTAGCTTCTCTGTTTTTTTCTGTTTATGTTATGAAATTAGGAAAAATTGGGGCCATTATTTCTTCAAAATTATTTTTTGGTTCCATTCTCTTTCTCCTCTTCTTCTGAAACTTCAATTGCAGATATGTTAGAGAGCTTGATGTTGATTCAGTAGTCAGTGATACTCTGTTCATTTTGTTTTTCTACATCTTTTTTCTATCTGTTTTTAAGATTGGATATTTCTTACTGATCTATCTTTAGGTTCACTGTTCCTTTTCCACACTGTGTTCAATTCTTCCATTAAACCCATCCAATAAAGTTTTCATTTCATGTATTATACATCCCATTGTGGAATTTTCATTTGCTTCTTTCTTAAAATACAAATTTCTTCCCTCTGCTCAAAATGAATATTCATCTATTCTTTAAGTATGACTATATATTTTTTTATGTTTTAGAACATATTTCTGATAGATGCTTTAATTTTCTTTGTTACTAATTTCTACACTGGGGTCATATTTGTGTCTGTTTCTTTTGACGGTTTCTTCTCTTTGTTAAGCATTATATTTCTCCCTTTTTCTGTATATCTAGTAATACTTGATTGTATACTATGTATTCTCTTTTAAAAGGTATTTATTTTTGTTCTGATGGTGTGTTAAATTTTGACTTACTATGGGTCTTATAAGGCTTAGTATTTTTATCTTGTTAGGGTGGGAGGTATATTTTAATTTTTGATTTAGCCTTTTCATGTGAATCTTACTTCAAGGAATACTCTTGATACCTAAGTGGTGACCCTTCTGTAGCCTCAACTGAAGAGCCAGGGCACTTGATATGATCTTTCTACACTGGCTGGTACCTCAACATCTCCTAGAATTGTAGAACCTTTCATATAATTGTTCAATCTTTAACCATAGAGTAGGAAGTGTCTTTTAGACATGGTGGAGTTGGACACTGGGCACACGTGGGATTTTGGTTGTTTTCTGGGAGAACAGGATTATGATTGTGATAGATTATATGTAGGAGCTTTTGAATAACTCACAAAGTTATATTTTTTCCCACCCCTCAGCTTTATTGAGATATGACTAGCAAATAAAAATTGTATGTATCTAAGGTATACAGTGTGACATTTTGATATATGTATACATTGTGAGATGATTACCATAATCAAGCTAATTAATATCAAAATTTTATTTCTTGACTTGGGTCATGGTTACATGAGTATTTGCCCTGTGATAACTGTTAAACTCTACCTTTATTTTATGTAGGTTCTTTATTGTATCTATATTTTATTTTAAAATTAAAAAGGTTTGCCAAAGCAGTAAGAAGAACCTCTAAAATCTAACTAAAGAATAGGCTTTATGTGTACCACTTATTAAAAAAGTGCCTTATGAATATGTTAAACACGTACAAAAAGCCCAACTTTTATATGAATGTAAGAAGCACAAATTAAAACAATGAAATTATATTTTGAATAATCAGATTGAAAAGCAGTTGAAGAAAAATAATATGCTAATGGGCTTCCTGTGAAATACTCATAACATTATATTGGCACAAATGACAAATTTATAAGATATCAAAGAAAAGATATTTATCAATTGACATCTTTAACCTTATAATTTATCTTCCCTGAAGGAAATTATAGGAATATGGACAAAATCTATATCCAAGTGTGATTATTGCAGTACTATTTATATATAAAATCATCAAAACAACATCATTGTTCAACAACCAGGAAGTAGAGTGATTTAATAAATTAAACCACTGTGATGAGGTGATCTTTGAAATCATAAAAATAATTCAAAGATATGGGAGAAATCTTATATAATTCTGTATAAAGTATGCTTCTAATTATGTAAAATTATGTAAAAGAGCTAGAGGTAAATGTGGTTAAAGGTTAATAGCAGCTAGCTCTTTTGAGTGGTTATGGATTATGTTAATTTTCTTCTTTACAGTTTACTTTTTTCCTAAATTTTCTAATGTGAGCCAATATTTCTTTAGTAATTTCAAATTGAACTATTTGGTGAATTTATAAAGAAGGTTATGGAATAATTTTTGACAAAAATGAAAATATATTAATAAAATGAGACAGTCATGTGAGAGTTTTGTCACATGAGGGAAGGCAGCTAAATTTATTTGGGTTTTAGAAGTTATAAATGTTTTGAGGTTTGAAGGTTTGAAGCAGCAAAGATAAGAATACATGTTTCTGTTATTTTTCCCCCAAACCTGAGTGTTATTGCTGAGTTTCCATCATGAATTACCTTGAAGAGGTGGTTAGTTTAGTTTAGTTTTGCTTTTGATTTTTGTTTTATTGGGGGGTAATTTTTTCTTGTTTCCTCTGAGTCACCCAATTCAAGTTCTGAGTTAGTTAGGTACAGGTACCTTTATTATTTAAAAAATTTAGATGTAATCGCATATAACATTATATTCACTTTAGGTGTATAATATGATCACATCTCATTTGTATATATTGTGAAATGATCAACACAATAAGTCTAGTTAACATCTATCAATATATATAGTTACATATTTTTCTCTTTTTATGAAAACTTTCAAGATGTACTCTCTTAGCAACTTTCAAAAATACAATAACAATATTAGCTATAGTCCCTATGCTGTGCATTCTATCCCCATGACTTATTAATTTTATAGCTAGGAGTTTGTCAAGTACATTTATTTAGGACAGAGATACAAGGGTAGAGATGAAACTTTCTTTAATCAACCTTGATTTTAAGTAATTGAATATGAGATATAGTGAGTAATTGATTTATTTCTTCTCTTTATAATTTTGAGTCAGTTGCTCTGAATTTCGGTGAATCTACTTTGTATAATTCAAATATACAAATTAGATAATTTTGGAACCCCTTTCCAGTTCATAACTCTTTTTCTTAGCAGTCATACTCCATATGGATAAGCCCCTGGATACCATTCATTCATTTATCATCCATTTATTGAACAATAGAATTGTTAAATGCACATTTATGTCTGACACAATCTAGGGTGTTTGACACAGTGATAAACAAGGTAAAAAAAATTTACGCTTCACGGCGCTTACTAGAATTCTCATGGCAAATGGATAAACAAATGGATAAACAATAATTTCAAATAGTGATGAATGCAGTGAAGACAATAAACAAATATAATGGCAACAAGATTGCCTAAGAGTATTATTTTAAGTCTATCTACTACCATCAGTTGGGCTAGAGATATATACATGGTGCAAGCAGCCATTTGAAATCCCCAAGATTTTTAAATGATAGATAAAACCTAGAATTTGGGAATATGTTTATATTCTAAGAGAGCTGTACTTCCTGAATATACCCCCTTTTCGCATTATGACATCATAAATAATAAATATTGGAAGGAGAAGAAATATACAGCAGGTTCTGCATGAAGTCTGTGTGGTTGAAGCAGAAAGTTAATATTGAACAACATGAAACAATGACAGAGGATCCCCTGCACATAGGTGTTGGGAGCCATTCTGAACTCACTAATTCAGAATACTCCTTGTGATGTTAAGGCAAGTTTTCAAGGACTCCCGCCATCAGATGATGACTGATATCTACCCCCACTCAATTGTTTCTGCTTGAGCACTGATCCCTGAAGCACCTTGTTGATTGGTATCGAGAGTGACTTGTCCCCTTATTCTGGCCCCGGTATAATGATTGCACCTTGTGAAGGAACTTATTGTGGGAACTTTTTCTTTTGTGATTATGGGAACAGATATCATGTCTCTGGCAAGTCCTGTTTTCCTTGATACTTCCCTTGAGCTATAAACAGCACTAATGACACTTACTCATAAGAGATTGACCTTTATGTGTACAATTGTGTTTCTACCGTTGTGTTAGTCCAAGAGGTTCATACAGCTCAACATGTAAATCAACTAACCAAAAGTGTTTCTCATGTCCTAGCTATTCAAGAAATCATAGACAAAAAACTAGACACAAAGGTAAATGCACTCGAAGAGGCTATTCTATGTATTGAAAGTGAGCTAAACTTTTTAAAGGTATGGTTGGCTCTCCGGTGCCATAAGGAATATAACTGGACAAGTTAAGTCTGGCCCAGAGACAAAGAGTCTAATTTAGAGAGAAGGAACAGATAAGGGCAGAACATAAGTTACTACATATACCTTTGCTAACTGGTGATGTATTGCAGTCCCTTCCCTAAGGCCTACATTCCACAAACACCTTCCCTTTCACTGGCAGCTGTGATGAGGATGGATAAGAGTAGTTAAAACATAAACCCAAATACAAAGGCTTACATATTTAGGGCCCCCGAGGTGTTTACGCATTCAGCATCAAATCAAAAAGTTATTAACCACCTCAAATACATTCTTCCTCTTGTGAGCCAGACAGAATGACCCCTTGCCTCCAACTATATAGATAGTTGTATCTATATACAACTTAACCTATGACTTAATCTTAGCGTTATTGACTTAAAACAAATGTGTATGTTATCCTGTTTATCACTAAGAACACCCTGTTATTTTCTTAGTTGTAAGATTTACTCAACCTCACTATGATTGGGGTAGTTCTGCAAGAATACTTCTGTAAAACCTGTTTCTGTACACTTTCCAAAGCATCTTATCACAAAGAGTTATCCATTGTAAAAATTCTATTTTCTGATGTCATGTTATCATTTGACCTATAAATAAAGACACAAAAACCGACAGAACAGAGATGTCTGCCTGGTGATCAGAAACAATCTCAGGGCTCTCTCACTCTCTCTTGCTGACACCGTCCATCCTTCAGGGACCCCTGGACCGGCTGGAGCTGGACTCTGGCGCATAGGATATCAGCTCTGATACACAGCATTTACCATTTTGGGGGCTGCTTGTGGATGTGGACACAACTGAAACAGCCATGTTTGCTTTGGGAATGGAAGCTGCATGTGGAGGATGACTGAAGAAGCCTAAATTCCTGGCACGTGTAGCCTTCATAATTGCCTTGAGCAGTTTTACTCAAACTTTTACATGACTGAGACATGAGTTTTAATTTTAATTCAGGAAGTGTTTTATTCTGGCCTTTGTTTAAGCAAATAAGCCAAATATTCCCATATCAGATATCTCTTACTTGTTAGTCTTGCTAAGGGCTACTGTCCTGTCAGGTCTCAATTTAAATGCCAATTCCTTAGGAAAGAGTCTCTGATTCCTCATACTAGCAGAGTATTTTTCTCTAGGACACTGTACTAATTTGCAGATCTCATCACACTTCTAAGCGTTTTCCCCTTGGAATCTGCAAGGTAAATGAGGAGGGACACAGGTGGGGAAGCAATGAGCCCAACCTACAATGAGGAGCTGAGACAAGCTAGACTAGCAGCTTGAAGCAAAGGCTCCAGCCAAACCACAGCTGAATTAGCTGACCTGCAGTTCAATACCTGATAATGAGAATGAATGATTTTTGTTTTAAGCTACTGAGTTTTGAGATGGTTTATTGCTAACTTCTGTGTAGTAAGGTATATAGTAAATAGGCATCTTGATTTTCTCATGAAATTTTTAGATGAAGAGAATAGGGAATTGAGCCACCAGGTATGCAGTAGCAGTAAGTATTTTTAATACTTGCTGGCTTGTCTATGAGAGATCTTGGATAGATAGTATGGGTGGTTCATTAGTTCAAGGAGATGGTTGGATATCCTACTCATCCATTAGATGAGTTCTCAATCTAATGACAGGAAAATGACTAAGAGTAAATATTGAAGTTTGACTACTACTGACATGCAGATACTTAGGAATCCAAAGGCAAGTCCTGGTGTATTGACTCTGGCCTAAATTTGATTACTGGATACCCATTCTGCAGCATTACAATTTATCCTTTGTTTATATTTTTAGAAGCTTTGGATTATCAACATTTATTGAACACCAGTTATGTATTTGGCACTCTGCAACACATCGGGGCATAGAGAAATTAATGTCACAGTTGCTTTCTTTGAGGAGTTCCCGAGAGGAGAGAAAAAGATATGTAAACCAATTGTTACAATATGATGTGATCAATAACTACAGTAGAAGAAAGAGAACAGTGAGAACATACGCACAAAAGAGCAGTGGTTTAGGTATCTGGGTGGGAGGTTGGAAAAGACTTCACTTCGCAGGTAGCTTTGGAGTTTGGGTAGTGAGGACGTTCTAGAAAGAGTGAGTACTTTCTCACTCTCACCAAAAGAGAGCTTGGTGAGTGTGGTAGCCGCAGTGGGGTGCTGTAGTAAATTATCAGTTTTGTGGCTACTACTCACTTGGGTGAGAGCTTTAAGGCTCACAGCTGCCACCTAGTGGAGACTGTGTTAGAGGAATAGGATTGGCTCCCTGTCACAGAAGCTCTATCATGTTATTCATGCTCCTGAGATCTCTCTGGGATCAGGCTGAAGCTCATCTCCAGCTGAGAGCACCTCCTAGCTTAGCTTTCCTCTCCTGCCCTACTCTGCTTCCCTTAGCCCCTTCTCCTGACCTCCTTCAGTAAGTTATTATTATAGGAATCTCCTTTTCAGGCTCTGCTTCTAAGGAACTCCATCTCAGACTAGCTGTTCTTTCACTTCACTAAAGATAAAACTGGAATTTTGAGGCTGTTATAAAATAACACAGCTTAAAAAAATAAGACAGTACTCCCCTTTATTGATAGTTTTCTTTCTTTTGGGGTTAATAGTTACTTATGTGATTACTTTCCTAAACGTATTTTAAGCATTCATTTTTTGCAATATGTATAATTCCTATGGGTTGTGAGGATAGAAAAGTTGATTTCTCTGTGATTTTTATTCCTTGATTTTTGTTGCTGTAAAATCATGCCCAGTAGGAATCTCAAAAAAAAGGTCAGCTTTAGCTTGCCAAGCCACTAGGATAGACCGTTTGAAAAACAGGCACTGTTCTTTATACACTAAATGAACCACACAATTGAAACACTATTGTAATATAGTTCAAATTCCTACATCCTAAAATGGTTCAAAATAATAGAATATGTTGTTTTCAAATAAAACTGTTCTACGGTTTGTGATTTCCTTGGGGGAATGTCTGGATTAAAAGCAAAAACAAAAACAAAAACAAACCTAAAAGCCCAGTCCAAGCCAATGGTTTACTTTCTATGAGATAAAGGCCAAGCCTCTTTGAGAAATTTTTAAGCTATTTGCCCTGCCCTGGCTTATGCCATCATTTTTCAAATTCCATTTTATATAGTTTCATGATTTTGAAGCAATTATTTTTTCACTGTTCATGTATGTTTAAAATTTTAATGTTAGCTAATGGAAAATTAAAAATTGAATTTATGATAAAAATCAGGTTCCACTTTTACCAAAGTTAAATTGAAGATATATCAAAGAATTAAATGTTTAAAAAGAAAATAATTACAAACTCTAGAGGGAGTATGAGTGAATACTTATGTCCAGATGAAAACAGATTTGCTAAAGGAAGTAGAAGAAATCACAAAGGTGAAAGTTCATAGACTTGACCACAGAGTAGTTAACAATTTCTTAACATAACGAACAGTATAAATGCAATTAAAATGGAAATTCTAAAGTTTGGAATATTTGCAACAAAGTCTGATAACATAGAGAGCTCTCAAAACAATAGAAACCCCAACCCCTTGAGGTCTAGCCAAATTGATGGACACCAAATCTACAACTTCTAGACCAAATATGCATGTATCTCTTAAATATATGAAAATCTCCAAAAGTCTAACTTCACTACCAATACAAATTAAGACCATGGGATATTATTTTTTACACATTTAATGAGAAACTATTTTAAAAATAGTGATGAAGTCATAGTGAGAAATTCACTTTTATATATAGCTCATATGGGTATAAACTGATAAAAGCTTTAAAAGTGAAATTTATCACATATTTAGAGAACAAATCCAGAAAAGAAAACAATCAGAAACATTTATGAAAATTTACATCCAAAGATAATTGATTATTAGAGTATGAATTTCAATAAAATCATCAAAACTGTACCAATATCCAATAATCAGGAAACAGATTATTAAATTATGGTATGAAAAAGATATTAATATTATGTAGACTTCAAAGACTTTTTAAAAATATTTTATTTATTAAAACTTTTTTTTAAGGTTAGTTGTTTTGAGAGAGAGACAGCACAAGTGGGGGAGGAGCAGAGAGAGAGGAAGACAGAATTCGAAGCAGGCTCCAGGCTCTGAGGTGTCAGCACAGAGTCTGAGGCAAAGCTCAAACTTGTGAACCACGAGCTCATGATCTGAGCCAAAGTTGGCCACTTAACTGAGCCACCCAGGCACCCCAGAGATTTTTTAAAATCTTTTAAAAATGCTTCTAAATATCTGGGCACAAAAACCTATCTGAGGTGTAATTTTACTTATGTTGAAAAAAAGGTATGCTCAGTAAAGATCTCAAAAATTTACCACTGATTATTTCTCTGTTGAGGAATTATGATAATTTTCTTCTTCGAAATATTAAGTCAAACCTGAATGTCATTTCTGATTCTTTCAGTCTGGATTATGTGATGGGTCTTTGGTAATTATTCTGTTTCCTTAGAGTCATTCAGTTCTAGCTGCACACATTTAGAAGCAACTAGAACATGTCTTTAGGAAAGAGGCAGGAGCCTAAAGATAGAATACTCTATAGTGTCTTTTGTTTTTAAACAGCTTTATTGAGATTCTTGATATCACATAATGAGGTGTTAAAGTGTGCTTGGTAACAAAATTATCTGCATCTCTACATGCTCTGAATTATAGATAGCTGAACCAAGGTAACTCACACGAAGTAATATGTGGATAATAACCTTTGGGATTTTTCCCAGATCATAGTTTCTTCGAAAACTTTCTCAATAAGGTGGATTACGCTCCTTTGGAGGGCCAGGTAAAGAGAGTAATGACCAGAGATATCAGTTGAACAACTGGATTATAACTGATGATTTATTGATAAAATGAAGCTTAGTTGACAGAATGGTGTTGGGCAAGACATTTTTCATGAAGATAACTGCTTTGGGATAAGGATTCAGGGGTGGACTTCAGTTCCAGAAGATAATTGAAATTTCAAGCCAGAGAACCTAGAATTGAAGTTGAGAACTGGGATCACTTCCATGAGACTTTTTTTTCATTGTGTGTCTCTGCCAGTTCTAGTCTCATCACACATATGATTTATCTTTTATTGGACTTTTCTTAGCTCAGTAAGAAATTCAGTACATTCACTACTTACATTCAGTAAGGATTCAGTACATTCTTTCTTTTGTCAAGGACTTCCCATATTCTGTTGATTGTCCCTTTCTGCTTCTTCCTTTATTAATAGAATACTAGAGTTTTATTTAGTATAAAGTATAAAGCATAGCTGTGCAGATAAATACTTTATTTCCCAGAATTCCTTGTAGCTGGTCATGGTCTTATGACTAGACAATTAGGACGTGGGTAGAAGTGATATGTGAAGTTTACAAGTGATGCTCAAAAAGAGTGAGGAGCTTTTCCTCCACTTTTCCTTTCTTTGTTTCTTGCTGGAAACTAGACTTTTGAGCTGGAATAGTCATCTTAGACAATGAGATGGAAGCTGGTTGTTGAATAAGGCCGAGCAGCAAGAGAAAAGAAGCCTGAGTTCCTAGTCCTGTGAAGCCAACAGTTCAGACTTCGATTGCTTATGTTTAGATTGTTACGTGACTGAGAAATAAGCTATCATATTAAGATGTTGATATTTTGTTTTTTGTTAGAGTCAAACCTCATCTTCTTCCCCTCTGTGCCTAGCAAGTTGCCTTTTGTCTCTCAGACTTCACCTTACATACCAAAAGAAGGTGTTCCCACTTTGAAACGAGTTTGGTTTCTTCCTAGGATACTGCATTACTTTGCATATCTTATCACATATATATTTTTTGTTCTTTGCTAATTTACAAGTCTGTGAGGAGCTATATCTTTTTTGTTCACTAATATATATTAGTGGTTCAGACTGATCAAGGTGGGGACTAGGACAACAGGGAGAGAGGAGAGGACAGAGAGATAGGGTCAGTAGGTTCCAGGTTTAATTTACAAGAAAAGGAAACTGAGTTTGGGAGTCTAGGAGCCATTGTCACTGGCCATTAGATGTCATTGGCCATCCTGATTGGAAGAAGGTGACCTACTTTACGTCCCTGTGAAACTGGTAGCACTGACCTAGGAACTTGTATAGAAATGAGCCGGAGGTTTTAAGTTTCATCAGCGAGATTAATTGTCTGTAAGCATTCTTAGAGTTCTCTTCTATAAAACTGAGATAAAATAAATTCCTCACTGAGTTGTTATAACCTTAAAAGAGATATTCTAAGGGAAACAATTGGCACAATGCCAGTCATATAGTAAATACTCAGTACATTAGTTATTGTTATTCTTTGTTTGGGAAATTAATCTCATTTAATTTACTGGTGGTTGGAAAGCTCCTTAATTACGAAAGATGTTCTCTGAAGTAACATAGTTAAGATCATAGACTCTGGAGCCAGATGTCCTGGATTTATTTCTCGGCTCTGCCATTTTCTAGTTGTGTGTCTATGGAGAATTACTTCATTCTGTGTTCTATTTCCCCCCTCATTTATAAAATAGAGATAATAATACTGCCTTTCACCTATGGCCAATATGAAGATTAAATATGTTCATACATGTAAACCACATAGAAGACTGCTACTTCTTAATAAGTATTTAATCAATATTAGCTATTATCATTATTAGAAATAATATTTCTGCTTGGATATTTTGACTAAATTGCCTAAATGTGGAAACAGTGACATTTTAAATTTATTTTCTGACCTGGCTAGAGGGATTTACTTTCAAAAACTGTGACAGAATCAAGTGTTACACTCCTGTGATTCTGACTTCTTATGATTCATATTCGGATGGGCATCAAATAATTCATACAGGGCTTAAGACCTATAGGGATGAATCCTTTTTTTAATCCAGTGTAGTTAATGTACACTGTTATATTAGTTTCAGGTATAAAATATAGTGATTCAACAATTCTATACATTACTTAGTGCTCATCATGATAATACTCTTAATCCCCTCACCTATTTCATCCATCCTCCCACCCACCTCCCCTCTGGTAACCATCAGTTTGTTCATTATAGTTGAGTCTGTTTTTTTGGTTTGTCTCTTTTTTCCTTTGTTTACTTGTTTTACTTCTTAAATTCCACATATGAGTGAGATGCATATGGTATGACTTATTTCACTTAGCATTAAATTCTCTAGCTCCAACCATGTTGTTGTAAATAACAACATTTCATTCTTTCTTGTGGATGAGTAATATTCCACTGTATATATACACCACATGTTTATCCATTTATCTATCATGGCTACGTGGGCTGCTTCCATAGTTTGGCTCTTGTAAACTATGCTGCAATAAACATAGGTATGCATATCTTTTCAAATTAGTGTTTTCATGTTCTTTGGGTAAATAATGAGTAGTGCAATTACTGGATCATATGGTAATTCTGTTTTTAGTTTTTTAAGGAACTTGGATACTGTTTTCCACGGTGGCTGCAGCAGTTTGCATTCCCACCAATATTTGTGAGGGTTTCCTTTCCTCCACATCCTTGTCAACATGTTTCTTGTATTTTGATTGTAGCCATTCTGACAGGTGTGAGGTGACATCTCACTGTGGTTTTGATTTGCATTTCCCTGATGATGAGTGATGTTGAGCATTGGCCATTTGTATGTTTTCTTTGGAGAAAAGTCTTGATATTTTCTACCTATTTTTTTTAAATTTACATCCAAGTTAATTAGCATATAGTACAGTAATGATTTCAGGAGTAGAATCCAGTGGTTCATCCTCTACATGTAATACCCAGTGCTCATCCCAACAAGTGTCCTCCTTAATGCTCCTTGCCCATTGAACCCATCCCCCCACCCACAACCCCTCCAGTAACCTTCGGTTTGTTCTCTATATTTAAGAGTCTCTTATGTTTTGTCCCCCTCCTTGTTTTTATATTATTTTTGCTTCCCTTCCCTTATGTTCATTCTATCTATTTTTAAATTGGATTATTTGGGGGTTTTTTGGTGTTGATTGTATAAGTTCTTTATATATTTTGGATACTACTTATTTATTAGATATGTCATTTGTAAATGTCTTCTCCCATTCAGTAGGTTGTCTTAATTTTTTTAATGTTTATTTAGTTTTGAGAGAGAGTGAGACAGAGACAGAGAGAGATAGAGAGACAGAGCATGAATGGGGAGGAGCAGAAAGAGAGAGGGAGACACAGAATCTGAATCAGTCTCCAGGCTCTGAGCTGTCAGCACAGATCCTGATGCCAGGCTTGAACCCAGGAACTGTGAGATGATGACCTGAGCTGAAGTCATATGCACAGCTGACTGAGTTATCCAGGTGCCCCAGTATGTTGTTTATTATTTTTATTGATTTTTTTTCTTGTGCCATGTAGAAGCTTTTTATTTTGATCTAGTTATAATTGTTTATTTTTGCTTTTCTTTACTTTATATACACTTGAATCTTAAAAAGACCTGTAAATACTATGCAAAACGCTTTACAACATGTTAATCTTAATTTTAAAATCAATTTTACCCTTTTTGTTATATAAATGGCAAAAAAAAAGGTTTTGGAATTATTCTGCTGAACTTGTTTGAGGGACAGAACTAAGTTCTTCAAATTCCATATCTGAAATTTTAAATTGAAAACTTTTTCAGAGAAGTTAAATGAAAATAATTGAAAAATGGTTACAGAGCATTAATTCATTAATATGTTCATTTGTTCAGGAAATATTTGATGAGGACAATTATATTTTTGGATCTCTACTATTGCAGTGATAACACAACATTAGACTTTTTGCCCTATCAAGTGTGTGTGTAGTGGTAGAGTACATACACAAAATGATAAAACAGTTTTGCAATCCTATGATAGAGACAGTTACAGGATATTATGAAGGTCCTGGTGAGGTTCATCTAAGATAGTCTTGTGAGATGAGAGAGGTAGGGTCTATTAGTCTGGGAATCTGGGGTATGGTAGGGTTCCTCTAATGGTTAAAAAGCTAATCCTAGGAGCCAGCCAGTGGTAGAGAGGGGATACTGGGAAGATCTTGCAGGTAAAATAGACAGCCAACGAGTAATCATGGTGGCTAGAACAGAATGGTTTTCTTGTCTTTCTGTGTGTGTCAGGATTCTTCTCCAGTTTGCTGCAGTTTTCATTTTCCTGTGGCATACATTCCTAAGGACCAATAATCAGCAATGCCTTGATGAATGAATTAAGTTTTTTATTTTGTATCCTAAATCTGATTAGTTATTGGTTTGGTCTTAGTTGGCTCTAAACATGCTGTTGGGTATAAGACCAAGGTCCAGAGACAAAAGGTGACCAAGAAACTAGTGGGCTCACTGACTGGGAAACAGGAATAGGAGTCAGAGAATAGGGCTGGAGAGGAGGAGGTTGGGCCAGGCACCTCTGGGTCCCAAGAGGGGATGGATTGTGTAAGGAAGGGAGGAAGAGTTATAGGCGCATGAAGACTGGGAAAGTGTCATGACTTGGGGAAGTACATGGAGAAAAGTATCTGTATCAATTAGTGCCAAGTCATTTGAGCAATTCTACCTGAAAGCTAGACAAATTAGATTATAAGTAGAGTAGAGCTACATGACAAGAATTAGAGAGAAAGTCAGCTCTGCTGTCTGGTAAATGGCTGGAGGATAGGGCAGGGTTTGTCTCTAGCTCATTTTCCTGGCCTAGCAGAGAGAGAATCACTAGGTACTCAAGGAATCCAAGGAGAATCAGTCAAGAGTTGATCATCTGACTGCCTCCCTGGGCCAGTCATATGGTCTTATGCCCAGAACTTATTAAAGTGTGGGGGGCAAGGAATAGTGATAATTGTTTCCAAACCCTGTTGGAACGTGAGTGAAAGATCTGGCCATACAGTGTAATTGTTACATTTGTTTAAAAAATTACATGGAGTCCTGTAGTTATTTGGATTCTCATTTGGGGCAACACAGAAAAGACTAGAATGAGATAAACAGATAGTAAGATACTCATTGGCAAAGATACTTAAAACATCCAAAGTCAAGTTCTTACCACTGTAATTACCAATTAAATTTTATCATTGGCTACCTAGTTATTCTGAAGTAGTATTTAACATTTTGACATATTTTTAAAAGTTCTGGGCAGCAGAACATTGATTGGATACCAGTTTTATATCTGGCACTCTAGTAAATAGTGCACATACAGACATTAATGGCTCAATTGCTTTCTTTTGGAGTTTCCAGTAGGAAAAAAGAGAGACATGTGAGATTATTGGAATATGATGAGACAAGTACTGTAATAGAGCATTGGAGTTGGCTTTTGAAGTATGAATGAGAAGATGCTTGATTTAGATGCAGCAGTGATAGGTCTTTAATATAGAGGATATTCAGGTCTGGATAAATGAATAAACAGAGGCATTTGAACCTTGTGAAGAGATAGTGGAGAATGCATTGTGGCTGGAGTGAGAAGTGCTTGATGAGTAGTGAGGGGGATGGAATTGGAAAGGTATATAATATTGACTTGAAGGTTGTGGAATTTGGCGACAAGGACTTGGTTAATCACATTATTCAAAAAGGAGAATGACAGATCAGATTAATATTTTTGTAAACATCTTCACTAATTAGAAAATTGCTAATGAATGAAATCATTTATAAAAGACACCTGGAAGCAGAGGAGGCATAAATCAACACAAATCTTTCATAAACATTGAAAAATCATCTTAAACCTGTCTCCTGAAGACAGATTTAACAGCATGTGTGTGTGTGTGTGTGTGTGTGTGTGTGTTAACATCAGCAAGTTGAAGCATTTCACATGTTAATGCTCATTTTTGTCAGGGTGGTTGTTTTGGAAAAATAAGAAGTAGAATATTTCAGACATGCATTTTAAAAGAATTTACAAACAAATAGAGGGAATGACTTGGGAATTACCAATGCCATTTACTTTGATTCAGTAATTCTCAACCTTAGAGGAACATTAGAATTAGGAAGCTTTGGGGGTACCTGGGTGGCTCAGTCAGTTAAGTGTATTGAAGGAAAGGGGGCCTTTGAATCCAGGATTCTCGACGTCCTTATCAGAGAAGCTGTCTTGAGCCCTTCAGCCCAGCCCAACCAAGAGTAGCAGAAGAATCACTCAGCTAATCCTTGAATGAATTCTGTACCCATAAAATTGTATGGGTTGTTGTTCTAAACCACTAAGTGTTGGAGTTATTTTTAATGAATAAATAAATCTTTTGACTACTTGGTTATGCTTTCAAAATGCTTCAGGTGATTCAAATATGTGACAAGTTGGAGAATCAAGGCTCTAATTCTTCTCTAAGATACCTGTGAACTGGGAATTCCCATACTGGACAAAATTACAGTTTTGGTAATAGTTTTATAATTATAGGTCAAAGCTATAGTATTTAATAAATCTGGTATAAGACATATAGATAAAATATCAACATTACTAAATTTAAAACAGCAAACCTATGCTCAGATCATGGTCAGGAAATCTATTTATGATTAAATGTTTTAATGACATTGATAATTTTCTGAAATTTTCTTTTTATGTGTATCAATTTAAAATCCATTTCTAGAAAAAAGAAGTATAATTGAATAGTATGAGGTGCATAGGTGGCTCAGTCAGTTAAGCATCTGACTCTTGATTTCTGCTCAAGTCATGATCTCAGGGTTCTGAGTTTGAGCCTCATGTGGGTCTCTGGGCCCCTAACTTACACAGCTAGGAGTATTTTAGGCTATGACACATCTCCATTTTATACTCAGATATTTACACAGATTGCAGGAAATTTTCCAGAGAGTATTGCCTTATAAATTCATAGATTCTAGCTTTCTTTACCATGAACATAAACCGGGGCCATTCTGCTAAAATCATTCTGTAGATTCCATAGATAAACTGTACATCTATTAGCAATGTTTTTATAAGGAAATTTGGCTGTGTTATCTTCCTTCTTAGTTTCCTGGTAATGAGAGAGAAACTGATTTCAGGCAAGCTACTAAACTTCCCAAACAAACTAATTCAGTAATTGCTAATCCATAGTCTTTCAAGAGACAAATCTACCAACTAAAATATAATTGTTCTTTTTTACTTTCACCTGAAGATAAAGAATGAAAATATTCTTTTCAAAAACTGTTTAGATTAAGTTTTCCCACCCCCTAACCCTTGAGCACAGTTATGTTATTCATTTAAAATACATTTAGTTTGTAAATAATGGTGCAGTAACCATAGGGATGCACATATCTTTTCAAATTAGATTTTTCATTTTCTTTGGGTAAATATCCAGTAATGGAATTATTGGATCATGTGGTAATTCTGTTTTTTAAGAGAACACATAACTTGTACAACTGAAAAATAATATAACACTCTATGTTAATCATACTTCAATAAAAATTAAAAATAGAAAAAATTAGTTTAATTTGTTTGTAATTCATTTTTCTCCCTATCCCTATTGATTTTATTTGATCTATCATCTGCCTATCTGCCTACCTACCTACCTATCTGATATTTATCTGTCTACCTATCTATTGATTTATTTACTGACAGCAGATTTATCATTACAAAATTCCTCTTTATTCCATTTCTTCCCTCCTCTACCCACCCCTTATCTTTCCTTTGGTTTTTCCTTGATAAATAAAGCTTTGTTTATTCTTTTCATTTCAACATTTTCAAGTTATTTTGCTTTACATTTTTTTTGCTTGTTCATAACATGTGTTTTCTTTTTTGATCCAATTCTAAAAGGTTTTTGTATTTAGTATGTACATTTCTCTTATTTATGTTTATTAATACAACAGGTATGTTAAATCTTAACTATATCATTTTTTTCCCTTTGGGAGGGAATGTTTATTCTTTCTTGATGATTCTTTTTGTTTCTTATTTTTGCTATCTGATCTCTTTTTGATTACCCTGCCCCCTCTCCTTCTGGCTAGAAGGAAGAAAATAGCTAAGCTTAAAAGATTGACTACTGTGCCATTTTTTCCCAAATGGCAGGGGGAGACCACATAGAGATCTTTGAGCTTTCTGTTTATCTTTGCTCTGAGCTTCCTATTGCATTTCAGGCTGATATACAGAATGGAATGAGGTCAAGTAGATTCATGCTGCTTCTATAACAGGTGTTCACCAATATACATGCTTCGCATTTCAATTTGGAAACAAGCTGTTATTTGCTATTACTGATGATTGGATTATGAGGAACATCACAGTCTGTTTTACTGTATTTGTTTTAAATCTAAGACTTTTTCTGTTAATAGCAGTATATTTCTCAACAGAGTCAAATGTCTCTAATTTAGCAAATGATAGCTGCACCTGCAAACCAAATGATGCCAGTCTTTTCAGTCCCAGATATACTTGAGGCATGACAGGCTTGCCATCATTTCTCCATCCTTTTGAGAGCCGGATCCTTAATCTCCTAATGAGATTTCCTATGTGATATAACATCTCTCAGGGAGTCCCCAAAATGGTGTCTTCTCACTGATTTTGTCTGTATCTATACTTTCCCTAGCGTAGCTCACTGAGCTCCTTTGCTACTACTACTACCGCCACGCTTGCCTTGAAATGTACTTGGAGAATAAGAAGGGTAGAGGGAGGAGGAGTGGTCACTGTCTTCCCATTAGCTTTCTGACCCAAGCATCAGACTTTCTGTTAAGATCTCTTCAGAGGATAGTAAAAATAAGACTATAACTTTTAACAAGATTTTTATTACATTTCAGAAGGGCAAATAACCCAGTGTGGTTACTGTCAGAACTATTGATGGAACCATTCCCAAGAATCTCTGACACTGACAGGACATCTTTCTTGTAACTAAAGTGCTGCTTCCTGGACTGGCTTCTGGGTGATCTCACAGCAAACTTCCCGACTTATCTCCGTGGATGCATTCTATTAAAAATACAGCTGAAAATGTGTACATCTTGAGTCCAGAGGCAGTCCAACTCAGTGAAAGGGTGATGCTATTTCTTATTGTAGTCTATAAGAGAGGTCTACCTCTCTCCAGGCTCTCCAAAAATGAGAACATTCATTTGACATTTTGAGATGAGAATTATTTCTAGGCTTTATCAAGACTTAAATATTTTGGGAGTTTTAGCAAGATGTACTGTTAACAGTACCCTGGTCATAGTAGGTGTTCAATAAATATGTGATGACTGACTGAATGAATAAAATAGATATACTGCTAAGCATAATGACTCATAATTATAGTAATTAGATGATTGCTTATATGACTATCTGTGAAAAATTTTTTTCATACTAGCATATTAGCTCTAGGAGGCCAGAGAATATATATGCCTTGTCCATAACTATATCTCCAGTTCCTGGCATATTATAGGACTTTCATTAATACTTTTTGATTGAAAACTTAACTTCATATCTTCTAAAAGATTTGAGCCAGTTTAAACTAAGGAAGGGGTAAGTTACTAAGTTCTACAAGATTAAAGCCCATGATATATACCCTAAATTCTTCAATTTTACCCTAATGTTAAGCTATTATTTTAAAATTACTTCCAGTTTGACAATTTAAGCTTTCAGACATATGTTCAAATGGTGGCACAAAATATCTTTTTTAAAAATTACTGATCTCTGTTGATAACAACTTCATATCCTGGATTTTTTTTCTTAAATGTTGAGTTTGTATAAAGTCTACTTGAAAGTGCCTTGCTTTTACAAGGCTTCAGTAAACATAGAATATATGTCTTTTTTCTCTAATGTCACCCAGTGAAACATTTAAATCAGGATTTTGTCTTTATTATTTTTTATCACTGTGTGTATCTCTGGGTTCCCTACCTAACTTCAATGGTCTACCCATGCAATTTTGGTACTTATTACTGGACGCTAACAGTTGTTTAAGTTTCATACTAATAATAACTAGACTTTAGTTAGAAGAAATTTCATCTAAATGGCTTGAGTAATGTGTCTGATAATCTTTTCTCTCTTTCTTGCTCTAAAAAAATAGATTTTTATTATTATAGGTGAATGTAAGCAACATCATTGAAACACTGTTTAAATTAAAAATTAAACATAAGATTAAAATATAACTTAACGACAAACATGAACAGATGAATTAAAACAAGGTTTAAAAACTTTTTTTGAAATACAATTTGCATATCAAAATATTCACCTATTTTCAGTGTAGAATCAGTGACTTTTAGTAAAGTTATAGAGCTGTACACCATCTCCACAATTTTAGAATATACTCATTACTCCAAAACATCCCTCATGTCTATTTGAATTCTCTTGGTATCCTTGTAGAAAATTGATTGAACATAAATGTAGGGGTTTATATCTGATATCACAATTCTATTTGATTGATCTGTATGTCTGTCCTCAGGCCAGTACCACAGTCTTGATTCCAGTAGCTCTGTAGTAAGTTTTGAAATCAGTAAGAAAAAGGTTTCCAACTTTGTTATTCATTTCAAGATTAGTTTGGCTATTCTGTGCCCTTTGCAATTCCATATGAATATTAGAAGCAGCTTGTCAGTTTTTGTACAAAGAAAGAAAAGAAGCAGCTGAGATTTTGACAGGGATTGCACAGAATCTGTAATCACTTTGAGGAATATTGTCTTCTTAATATTAAATCTTCTAAGCCATGAACAACAAATGATTTTTAATTCATTTAAACCTCACTCCCAAATCCAATTTAAAAATTTTCTGGTTTTAAAAATGTGTGTCTTTAAGAAAATGTCCCTAAGATATGCAAGAAACTGTGAGAATTGCTCTGTGGGAGAAGGACCTAGCTGGTATAAAACAGGCAAGGAGGATGACTTATGTCTTACTTTATACCCTTTTGCATATTTTGAATTACTAACTATGTACATGTAGAAGTTAATTAAAAACTGAATTTTCTAAAATCTTGCTCCTAGTTTCTCTAAGTGAAATAAGATGCACAAACATGGAAAAAAGTCTTAGAGGAGCCAGATTTGTGTATTTCATTTCTGTTTTAACTTAGACTTAGCTGTACATTGTCTCACCTCTGACCATCCCATTTTTATTTCTCAACACCTGTCTATTTCCCCTTCTTTATCTTGACACACAATCTAGTCTATTTTTTTGCTCTTATTTTTCCAATATTTGAGTCGGGTATTGGCTAGCTTGCTTTCTCCTGGCTTAAATCGGTACTTATAACCAAGTATAGATGTTCTCTGCTCCTTTTTCTTGCCTATACCCTGTTTACCATCTCCCCTTAATACTCTAAGATACCCACAATTTTATCTTACTTTTACGGGTTAATGCCCTGTCCTAGGAAGACTATAGTTCATAAACTTTCTTACTCTTTTGGAATCATTAATTTGGATTTCCTAATTCTTTCCTTTCCTTTCATGTCTTGAATCTTGCCTTTCCTTCCTTCCTTCCTTCCTTCCTTCTTTCCTTTTCTCCTCCTCCTCCTCCTCCTCCTCCTCCTCCTCCTCCTCCTCCTCCTCCTCCTTCTTCTTCTTCTTCTTCTTCTTCTTCTTCTTCTTCTTCTTCTTCTTCTCCCTTCCTTCCTTCCTTCCTTCCTTCCTTCCTTCCTTTCTTTTGGCAAATATGTGTTTTTTTGTCAGGTCAGACAGCATAGTCTCTCTGTAAAAATGAGTTTTATTTTAAAACCTAAGTATTAAAATATCAAGTAAAATGATTCCAGCAATTGCACTACTTATAATTTATACAAAAGATACAGGAGTGCTGATTCAATGTTTGTAGTAGTGCTTTCAACAATAGCCAAATCATGGAAAAAGCCCAAATGTCTATCACTGATGGATGGATAAAGAAGATGTGGTTTATCTATACAATGGAATACTACTTGGCAATGAGAAAGAATGAAATCCTGCCATTTGCAACAACAAGGATGGAACTGGAGAGTATTATGCTAAGTGAAATAAGTCAGTCAGAGAAAGACAGATATCATATGTTTTCACTGATATGTGGAACTTGAGAAACTTAATAGAAGACCATAGGGGAAGGGAAAGGGAAAAAATAGATTCAAACAGAGAGCGAAGGAGGCAAACCATAATAGCCCCTTAAATACAAAGAACAAATTGAGGGTCAATGGGGGGCAGGGATGAGGGAGAGGGGGAAAATGGGTGATAGGCATTGAGGAGGGGACTTGTTGAGATGAGCACTGGGTGTTGTATGTAAGCGATGAATGACGGGAATCTAATTCCAAAACCAAGAGCACATTGTATAAAATGTATGCGAGCTGACTTGACAATTAATTATATTTTAAAAATAGGTATTTGTGGATTAGCAAGTTGATTAAGATTCAGTATCTATTGGAATAAAACACTCAAAAGTATTTATCACTTTTCATATATAAAGAAAATATAAACAGAATATTTTAAGCAATATATGAGTAAGGTTTAAACAAATATATTTATAGAGGTACTTTGAGTCCATTCTCTTTAATATAATTGTTTTTATTATTAAATAATTTATATTTATAAACAAATCCAACCAGTACAAATATAAAGAGTATAAGTGTAAATCACCTTATTATTATAATCTTTAAAGATTAACAGGTAGAGGAAGCTTTCTGCTATAATTGAATACTAGACCATTTGTGACTTGATTACTTTAAATGTAAAGTTATTTCCCATAATCAAGGTGTTTGAAGATAAGTGGTTCTAGGGTCAGTGGGTCAGCTCCATAAGATAGGACCCAAGCACATTTCACCTGCCTTTCTCTACCTGTTTGCTACCCTCCTCCCCCTTAGAGTTCTCGTTTCATGGTTATAAGGTGGCTGTTACAACATCAAGTGCACATCTTTATATAAAGGAATTACTGGGAAGAAAAGTCTGAATGGAGAAAGGATTCTTCCTTTCATTGAGGAGAAAAAAGTATTTCCATAAATCTTCTTTACCCTTATGGTCAGAACGGGATATTTGGCACTTTTGCTGCAAAGAAGGCTGAGAAAGTGATTATCTAGTAGAGAGTAATAGGATGCCTCCCAAATTACATGGGCAAATGGGACATGAATTCATTTGCCCATGTAATTTGGGAGGCAGGGAGTGTCTAGGAAAATAGTTTCTAGAACAGAGTTATCGTTCTCTTTTTCTTTATTTTAAAGAAATGGGAGGAGAGCTGTTAAGGAGCCACTAGCAGTAGCTGCTATATACGTTGTATCAAGGTGTGTGTAAAGGATTAGGTTTGCCTGTAAGTAATACAGGCCCCAAGCAGCTCTGGTTTAAACAAGAGGGAAATTTACTTCTGTCTTGTAAAATGTGAGAGCGGGGAGTACCAGAAGTGAGATTCCTTACAGATGGCCACTTTTTTATCTGTTGAGAATGGGGCTCATCTCCATGGCTCAAAATGGCAACTATATTCCAAGCAGTAGGATTAGAAAGGGATAAAGTCAAAAAGGGGCCAAAAAGGGCAGGACTGGCTGTCATTTAGGTAAAGTCCCTTAAACCTGCTCTGAAACATTCTGCTTCTGGTCCATTGTCTGATTCTTAGTCATGTGGTCGCATGCAGCTGTTAGGGAGCCTAAGAAATGCACCTTTTACGACAGATGGTGGTGTGTAGGTTAAAGTTAGTACCTGTTAAAAAAAGAAGTCTTCAAGAAAGTGAAATGGAAAGACTGCTAATAGGTTCTGGCATGTATGGGCATAAAAGAACACTCAGTGTTATCATTGTTGTAAAAATGGTATTATCCTGAACATATTTATTACTATCTTTTTTGTATTTAAAGGGATTCTTTTAGGATAAGTTGGGGAAAAGCTGTGGTAAGTCACACCTTCCATTTGTTTAATTTATGTCTAATTCTTTTTCAATTCAGTGTTTTGCTCAGGACTAAAGACAGTCTTTTTGAAAGACACTGGATTTTCCTGTTGCAGACATTTAAAGAAACATTTTGGAACTTACCATTTTGAGCACGGCTTGATATCTTTAGTGTTTCCAAAAAAGATATGGAGAAGAGGACTGAAAGATTTCTCAAAAGTCTTAACACTCTTCAGGTTTTTAATCTATGAGAGCTGTGTGTGCAATCCTGTCACCACAGTGTAAACTGCTAGATAGAAAATTTCTCTTTTCTAAACTTTTCTTTCTTTATTCTTTCTGAATGATTACTAGATGCCAGATATTAAGATTTTATTTAACGGATTTGTGTGAAAAGAAAAGCCATGGTAATCTCCTTTATGTGTATTTTTTGGGAAATTGCTTCTGCACAGATTAAATTTTATATCCAAGCTTAGAGGCAAAAAGCAAGCTAGTATCTAATTGTTCTTTGCCTGGCCTGGTCACAGCCTACTGCAGGAAGCTTGTTCAAACATGGGCACTTCAATATTTCTGGCAGAAAATAAAATCTTTCTCTTGTTCACATAGATAATGCCATGCCACGGCATCTTTACTAATCCTGGCTTTGTGAAATGAAGTTTTAAAATCTGCTAAGTATCCTCTAATTCAAAGAATTGCTCTAGTAGAAAGAGATAAGACAACGGGTTTATGACTCAAAGGCCATGTGCCTATATGCACTCTGTTTTCTATCTCTTTGTCATTGCTTCAATGGTAAAATGTTGGCTTTCAGAGATAAGTGAGTCCAATTTTATAGCTTCTGTCTACCAGTCATTCCTCTGAGTGGTGCGGGTGACCAGCTGTCTGAAAATCTGTTATTGAGGGTTGGTGTCTGCACGCCACATGATGTCTTCTTCCTAATACTGTGTAGGTCTATACTATTCTTTTTTTCTTTTTAAAAATTTTTAATGTTTTTATCCATTTTTTGAGAGACAGAGACAGAGTGCAAGCAGGGGAGGGGCAGAAAGCAAGGAAGACACAGAATTTGAAGCAGGCTCCAGGCTTTGAGCTGTCAGCACAGAGCCCAATGCAGGGCTCGAACTCACAAACCTCGAGATCATAACCTGAGCCAAAGCAGGCCGCTTAACCGACTCAGCCACCCAGGTGCCCCAGTCTGTACTATTCTTTATGGAGTTCCTTAATTGCTTCATTATTCCACGTTGCTAAGCAGTTAACACCTGCTGGCTACTGAGAGGAGTATTTGCTTCACATATTTTGCACTACATTTAAATAGGCCTTTTTAATATCACAGATGGTGTGGTATAATTAAGAAGGTCATGTGGATTGTGTTAAAAATTTGGACTCTGCTTTCAACTGGGACTTTTGGAGCCCTTCTCAGTGGCATTGTGTGATATGTTTATTTACTATTTTTTTCCTATATTAATATATTAATCATTTAACTTCTACTGTATGCAGTACATTATTCTGGGTGTTTTGAGAGGTACCACATAACAGTAAGATTTTCCCCCATTCATTCATCCTAACTCATGAATAATTGTGTGGGATATAGTAGACATTTCCCCCTGTGCCCCAACATCACCTCCAGTATTTGAAGTTTCTTCTGCCTCATGAGATTTCATGTACCTCCCACTAGAGAACCTCCCCCCACAGTCTCCCTTGCATCTAGGCTTGGCCCTTGACCCTGCTCTGATAAGCAGATATGTGGGAGGGACCACTCAGAATTCATTCTGGTAAAGGTGAGCTGGTGGCCACTGCTTCATCTGCTTTACAGAAACAACAGGCAACAGCGATGGGGGTTATAACAGGAGTACCTAATGGCCTGCATTGCTGGGGTGGGTGGAATTACCTAAGGTGTCTGCACCCATGGGCAGCAGCTGTGATGCCTTCATGAGACCAGCTCTATGAAATGGATTTGGGCATTTCCTGGGCTTGGAAGTCTCTATAACTAGTTGCTGGGCTCTTTGGTTTCTATGAGTTACTCAGAAAATTTAATGTAGAGAATTACTTGCTATTATAACTAAGGTCATTATTGATATAAGAAGCTAAAAATTGAATTACAAAAGAAAGTAAAATCCAAGTTTTTGAGTAGACATATTAATGACATATGATGGAAACAGGGGCTCAAGAAAATAGGAAAGATTGATGGAATAAGTAGGTAACTATTGAGCTCTGTAGTCTCAGTTTATTCAACAAATACTATAAGCTGCTAATATATACCTGATCTGGTATTAGGTGGTTGGTATTAAAAAGAAACGAGCAAGAATGACACAGTTACTGTCTTCATGAAGCTGAAAGTCCAATGGAGAAGAACTTAAGTCATTACCACAGCTCTGGCAAAAACTCTGTTAGAATTAAAAGGATAAAGAGTGAACTTATATCAAGGACACTTATGTATTCAAGAAAAGGCAAGTGAGGCTTCCCAGAGGAGTGTCTTTAAGAACCAATCTGAATGTGAGGCACGTGGGTGGCCTAGTAAGTTGAGTGTCTAGCTTCAGCTCAGCTCATGATCTGAGTGGGTTTGACCTCCACTTCAGGCTTGCTGCTGTCAGCCTATCAACACAGAGCCCACTTTGGATCTTCTGTCCCCTTCTCTCTGCCCCCCCACTTGTGCTCTCCCAAAAATAAATAAATACTTTAAAAAATTTAAAAAAAAAGAATCAATATGAACAATGTGTAAACTGAAGAGAACTGATTGAGGGTCTTTGGGTAAAGAATGTCCAAGTAAAGATTGTATTTGTAAAAGGTTTATAGGGAGAGAGAATATGACATATTTGAAAAACCGAAACTTTTCTGTGTGGTTCAAATACAGAATATGGAAATGGAGAATGGCCAAGTGGATCTGGAGAAAAACCAAATATTTCTCCTTTAGCTTTGTAGTGTGAGTATTCTTCATCCCAAACAAAGATGATTATCTGCTTGTCCTTAAATACTCCACGCTAAGTCCTGACATTGAATGGGGTATCTGTACAACTTGTGTGATGGTGTACTGGACCAGAACAGGGCCAGTAGCAGTGTTCAAAGGGATGAAGAGACAAAGATATATTTAAGGTATATTTAACAGGATTTGGTCATTGATTAAAAAGATAAATGGAAAGGGAGGTAATTAAGATGTTGCTTCTTTATTAGGAAGGCACAGACTTGTGGTTCATGGGTGGTCTTTCTGTCTACCTGCAATTACACAGTAAATAAATCTCATAATGTTTATGTTTATACATGTTTTAATTTCATTAAAAGTGTGAATACATTTGGGGCACCTGGGTGGCTCAGTTGGTTAAGCATCCAACTTCGGCTCAGGTCATGATCTCACATCTCATAGGTTCGAGCTCTGTGTTGGGCTGTGTGCTGACAGCTCAGAGCCTGGAGCCTGCTTCAGATTTTGTGTGTCTCCCTCTCCCTCTCTGCCCCTCACCCACTCACCCTCTGTCTCTCTGTCTGTCTGTCTCTCTCTATCAAAGAAAAATAAACATTAAAATTTTTTTAAAAAAGTGTGAATACCTTTAAAAACATAATAGTGATGTATCTAAATCTGTTCATTTTCTTTGTTGGTTAGCAAACCTTTAGGTAAAAGACCTAGAAAATATTTATTTTACTCTAGTGGCTGTGGCAAAATTTGACATTCGCTTTAAATAATACTGGATTTGAAAAACACTTAGGCATATATTTGACAAGTTATGTGTAATTTAGTCATCATATGCAATTCTGAAAAATAATAATTTACATTGATATAACATTTTGTATTTCTTTTCAAAGATCTTTATTCATTATTTCATTTTATACTCACTTTAAAACTTTGTGAAAGGCAAAATTATCCTCATTAGGCAGATGAGAACATGCTGGCTCACAATGGTTTAATGATATAAACTCATCCGTGCTGCAGGAGAACATGGACAAAGACAGGTCATTGTCAGAGACCAGGAGAAGAGTTAAGCATTATTTTTATAGTAGGTGCTAGTATTTAGAAGGGCAAGGATACATACTGCACAAGTGGAGACTCCAGGATTTAAAAAGGATAGAACTGCTAACTAGGTAACAAATCACTTTGATTTGGAAGGTTCATGGGAATTTTCCTTAATGTATGTACAACCTGTATCTATACAAGCAAAGTGAAATAGAGGGTTGATCAAGTGTCTCTCAAATATTACTAAGTAAAGGACCATTAAGGTCATCCATGCCACACTCTACCTCTTATTCTTTGGGGTTATTTTTGGTTTGGGTTTTTACTTTGGCTTGCATTGCTCTTTTAGGTTAGAGTTATCCTCTGTGCTTGAAGGTTAAGACATTATTTTCTACTGTTTGTGTGTTTGCCTGAAGAGCTGGTACAACACTGATTTGATTGCACTTAAAACTGTTAGAAGCTTAGGAGCTCAGAGATGCAAATGCATAAAAAAATGCCTTCCACAACCCAGCTTAGCTTTAGAAGGTAACTTGCTAAGAAAATGCTTATAGCAATGGGATGACACTATTCAGCTCTGTGAGGTGTTAGCTGGAAAGCTACAATGTCATTGCTTGAAGCGCTGTATTTATTTATAGATGGACAATTACAAGTAGCTTTGGGGGCTGAAATTTTGTGAAAATATCCACTTATAGAGGCCTCCTGGTTGGCATACTTATATACATATAAACAGATTTTCTTGGCATGAGGGCCAGAGAACTCATCATAAACAAAAATGTGACTGTTAAACAAGATATATGATCACTGATAACCACAGCTGGCTTTTTGTCAGGTTTCATCAGTTTGAAGAATAAATTAGTGATGTTTTGAAAACTACAAAATATAATTCTTTGTACAAAAGCCAATTAATTTTTGTTTTATAAAAGACAAAATTAATGATAACTAATCAAGTACGGCATTTAAAAATTGTTAAATGTTTAAAACGACTACACACATACACAAACATATAGCTTTCCTGTACCTATGTTTGTTATATGGTTTCTTCTTCCATTATTGTTTTTTATTGTATAGTTTGTAGATTATCTCTAAAGAGCCAAAGCCTATTCTGCATATGTTATCAAGCTGAGAACTCTAATTGGACAGTAGCCCTTTGGTATATTTGCAAATGAAGTTAGAGGGAAGAGTCGGTGGGAAGAAAAATGAAGTGCCAGATTTGAGCGTGGAAGAGCATCTTTTTATATTATTTCTTAATTGGGTTTGACTCTGGAAGACTTTGAAAGAAAAATTATTTAGGAGAAATAAGTTTTCTTCTCCTGGATAGGATATTTTAGAAACAGCATGTGTAATGACTATGTTAATAGAAGTGTCATGTTAAGTACTGTAGGCTTTCTTGCATTACTGAGATTCAAGGAAATATTCCATAACTCGTGAGTCAGAAAGCTTGACTTTACTGAAAAATGATTAAATAGGAGGGTAAAGACTGCCAGCCAATTAGTTGGCAGGACTTATAAGGACATTATCTTGAAACCCCTTGATAGGAAACTTCAACTGCATGGTCAGACCTTAAAACTGTTTTGATCCAAAACTAATTTCTTCAAGTGAGTAGTTAGAAATTGCTTTCTTGTAACAATTTCAAAAGGAATGAAATGGAGGAAAGAAGTGGGTCCCTAAAATGAAGGGCAAATGGTTTGATTAAAACACACACACACACACACACACACACACACACACACACACAAACACACACGCATCCCTCCATAACAAGTAGGAGAGGTTTGGGGAAGGGAATAAGAAAGAGAAAAACATCAGTGATCCCATTCTTGTTTTCAAATATTTATTTTTAAATTACCCCAGAAAAATTATTATCTTTATTCATTTTTAAGAAGGAATAAATTAATATGTGTGGCATATGAACTATTTTTAAAACATTGTACAATAGCCACCAATGAAGACATTTTTTAGTTTGGAAACTTCTGTTTATTCATAAGGCATTTTCTTCCTAAGGAACAAAGTTGGTGCTTCTTTGATCCATTCTAGAAGCTCTGATACGATTGCACTGTCCAATCTAAGATTTTAAAAAATGTCTAACTGTATATTTGTTGAACAACATGAGATAACTTAGAGGAGTTGTAATGCTAAGATTCATTTGGAGTGATAACCAACATTACTATTTAGAGCATTTGTTGAGAAGATGAAGCTGTCTTCCTTTTCTGAGAGAAAATGGACTGAGTATAAGTGCCCTTTGAATATTCCATAGGACTCCATTTACACCGTATTTTTTCACCTTGTTCCCTGCAGTGACGACAGCTGTATTGACATTTAGTGCCCAGGATTTCAACTGCTGTATCCAAATTCTTGAACCATCTCTTTTTTTTTTTTTTTTAAAGATTTTTATTTATTTCTAGGAGAGAGAGAGACAGCGTGAGCAGGGGAGGGTCAGAGAGAGAGGGAGTCACAGACCGAAACAGGCTCCAGGCTCTGAGCTGGCAGTCAGCACAGGGCCCGACGTGGGGCTCGAACCCACGAACCGCGAGATCATGACCTAAGCGAAAGTCGGACGCTTAACCGACTAAGCCACCCAGGCGCCCCTCTTGAACCATCTCTTAATTGCCTACAGTGCCTGAGTATTCTGCCAAAATCCAGGAGGGCAACATCCGTCTGGGAGAGGACATTTTCCTATGGATTCTGCTTTAGCTTGTCCGGTTCCATGAGTTCTTTAGGGTTGTTTCTTTTGTGGCATCTTATTATTTCTTTTCAGCATCTTATTAAAAACAAAAGGTTTGGGCGCCTGGGTGGCTCAGTCGATTAAGCGTGCAACTCTTGGTTTTGGCTCAGTTTATGATCTCATGATCAAGTTCATGAGTTCAAGCCCTGCATCCGGCTCTGCATGGACACTGTGGAGCCTGCTTGGGTCTCTCTCTCTCTCCCTCTATCTCTGCCCCTCCCCTGCTCATACACACACATTCTCTTTCTCAAAATAAATAAAGACACTTAAGAAAATAAAAGCAAAAGGTTTTATGAACCCCCTTCCTTTTAATAAGTGGTACTTTTCTACTAAATCTCAATTGGCCCTGGCTAATACTTAAATTTGCTTAACACGTGTTTTATTGAATCTAAGATACTGGTGGTTCTCCGATTATGCATTATTTGATATATGATAGAAAAAAAGATGACATAATACTAAGACCTTGGGCTCCTAAGACTTTTAAATGCATCTCTATTTTAGAGTAAATGTGATTATAAAGTAGAAGAAATACAATATTGCTAACTTCCTCTGCACCTGAATCCACAGTTTTCCTAGTTGGTGATGCCTAAACCACAAAGATGCTTCAAATGAGCTATAAACTTGTCATGAGTGTAGCCGTTCAGGAAAGGTAGAATTTCTAGAATGTTTAACAGAAAAAAAGATTTCAGGAAGCATTGTGGATTCTGTAGCATATGTAGATTTAAGGGATAGATATTTCATTCTTTGAATTTTACAAATTGAACTCATTGTCCTTTGCTTTACACTGGATCATGTCTCTGTCTCCACACTGTCCCAGCCTGTAGGAATCAGGTAATGTAGGGAATTTGTTATGGGGACCTCAGTTTCCTTTCCCTGGCCCTGTATGAGTGTATGTGGATGTATGAGGGCAGATCATGGCATTGCTTTTTTCTCCCCTGGACACTTTGTATGATAATACTTTTTTTTATAAGATATAATTAATCTTAGCAATTCTTTCCTTAGCTCTCTTCAAGAGTTCTCCATGGGAGAGAGTATCTATTTCCTAAGGTTTTCTACTTGGTGTCTATGCTGGGTTGTGATCTTCCTTGATGACATTTTCTGCTTTGAACAGTTGATAGAAGGCTGCCTTTTTCCCTCCTAACCAAGAGCTTCTATTCATTTGACAGTTATAGTTTGGGCCTTCTATGTTCCAGGCACTATTATATCATGGGTCATATAGGACATTATTACTATAAATAACAAGAACTGACTGTCTTTGGGCAAAGACTTGAAAGATGGTGACAAATGAGCCATATGGATATCTGATTGAAGAATGTCCCCAAGAGGGAATAGCAAGGACACAGGCCTTGCAGTGGGAACATGCATAGTGTGTTTGAGGCCATGAGGAATAGAGTGAAGAGGAAAATAGTGGTAGGAAATAAGAAAAAAGAAGCCAAGGAAAGAATAGGTCAATGTAAAAGACTCAGTTTTTACTTTGAGTGAGATGGAAAGGTACAGAAGGAATTTGTACAAAAAAGTAACACTCTGATTTTATGTTTAAAGAATCTCTTCAGTCTATGTGGAGAAAACACACTGCAGCATGGAAGGGGGGAAGCAGTGAGAGCCGTAGAAGACTAATGCAGTAATTGAAGGGCAAGATCATGGTGGTTTGTGCTGGGGGTCTGGTGGTGAAGGTGGTAAGTGGTGGCCAGGTCCAGGAGAGAGAAAGTTGCCAGGTTTATTTTTAATTTACTATTATTATTGTTATTGAAATTTAAATCCAAGTTAGTTCACATATAGTGTAATAATGATTTCAGGAATAGAATTTCGTGATTCATCACTTACACATAATACCCAGTGGTCATCCTAACAAGTGTGCTCCTTAATGCCCCTTGCCCATTTAGCCCATCCCCCTACCCAACACCCCTCCAGCAACCCTCAGTTTGTTCTGAGTATTGAAGTCTCTTATGGTTTATTTCCCTCTCTATTTTAATATTATTTTTGCTTTCCTTCCCTTATGTTCATGTTTTGTATCTTAAATTCCACATATGAGTGAAGTCATGTGATATTTGTCTTTCTCTGACTGACTTAATTTGCTTAGCATAGTACACTCTAGTTCAGTCGACATTGTTGCAAATGGCAAGATTTCATTCTTTGTGATTACTGCGTGATATATATATCATATCTTTATCCATTTGTCCATCGATGGCCATACTTTGGCTATTGTAGATAGTGCTGCTATAAACATTGGGGTGCATGTGCCTCTTCAAAACAGCACTTCTGTATCCTTTGGATAAATAACTAGTAGTGTAATTACTGGGTTGTAAGGTAATTCTATTTTCAGTTTTTTTGAGGAAACTCCATACTGTTTTCCAGAGTGGCTGCACCAGTTTGCATTCCCACCAGCAGTGCAAAAGGGTTCCTCTTTCTCTGCATCCTCACCAACATGTATTATTTCCTGAGTTGTTAATGTTAGCCATTCTGACAGGTGTGAGGTGGTATCTCATTATGGTTTTGATTTGTATTTCCCTGATGATGAATGATGTTGAGCATCCAGATGGTGTCTCTTAGCCATCTGGGTATCTTCTTTGCAAAAATGTCTATTCATTTCTTCATTGGATTATTTGTTTTTTGGTGTTGGGTTTGATAAGTCCTTTATAGATTTTGGATACTAACCCTTTATCTGATATATCATTTGCAAATATCTTCTCCATTCCATCAGTTGCCTTTTAGTTTTGCTGATTGTTTCCTTTGCTGTGCAGAAAATCTTTATTTTGATGAGGTCCTAATGGTTCATTTTTGCTTTTGTTTCCCTTGCCTCCGGAAAGATGTCAAGTAAAAAGTTGCTGCAGCCAAGGTCAAATAGATTGTTGCCTGCTTTCTCCTCCAGGATGTTGATGGCTTCCTGACTTATGGTTAGGTCTTTCATCTATATTGAGTTTATTTTTGTGTATGATGTAAGAAAGTGGTCCAGGTTCATTCTTCTGCATATCGCTGTCCAGTTTTCCCAACACCATTTGCTGAAGAGACTGTCTTTTTTCCATTGGATAGTCTTTCCTGCTTTGTCAAAAATAGTTGAGTCCATTTCTGGGTTCTGTATTCTGTTCCATTGATCTAGGTGTCTGTTTCTGTGCCAGTACCATACTGTCTTGATGATTACAGCTTTGTAATACAGCTTGAAGTTCAGAATTGTGATTCTTCCAACTTTGATTTTCTTTTTCAACATTGCTTTAGCTATTTGTCATCATTTGGCAAACAAATTTTAGAATTGTTTGTTCTAGGTCTGTGAAGAATGCAGGTGTTATTTTGATAGGGATTGCATTGAATGTGTAGATTGCTTTGAGTAGTATTGACATTTTAACATGTTTGGTTTTCTAATCCATGAACATGGAATGTTTTTCCATTTCTTTGTGTCGTCTTCAGTTTCTTTCATAAGCTTTCTATAGTTTTCAGTGTATAGATCTTTTACCTGTTTGGTTAGGTTCATTTCTGGTATTTTATGGTTCTTGGTGCAATTATAAATGGGATTGATTCCTTGATTTATCTTTCTGCTGCTTCATTATTGGTGTATAGGAATGCAACTGATTTTTGTGCATTAATTTTATATCCTGTGACTTGGCTGAATTCATGTATTAGTTTTAGCGGCTTTTTGGTGGAGTCTTTTGTGTTTTCTGTTTAGAGTACCATGTCATCTGTGAAGAGTCGAAGTTTGACTTTCTCCTTACTTATTTGGATGCATTGCATTTCCTTCTTTGGTCTGATTGCCGAGGTTAGGACTTCCAACACTATGTTGAATAATAGTTGTGAGAGTAAACATCCCTCTTGTGTTTCTGACCTTAGGGTAAAAGCTGTCAGTTTTTCCCCATTGAGGATGCTATTAGCAGTGGGTCTTTCATCTATGGCCTTTATGATCTTGAGGTGTGATCTTCCTATCCCTACTTTCTTGAGGGTTTTTATCAATAAAGGATTCTCCACTTTTTGACATGATTTTCTTCATCTATTGAGAGGATCATGTGGTTCTTATTTTTTCTTTTATTAATGTGATGTATCACATTGGATGATTAGCAGATATTGAACCAGCCCTGCATCCCAGGAAAGAATCCCACTTGATTGTGGTGAATAGTTCTTTTAATATATTGTTGGGTCTGATTTGTTAATATCTTGTTCAGAATTTTTGCATCCATGTTAATCAGGGAAATTGGTCTGTAGTTCTCCTTTTTAATGGGGTATTTGTCTGGTTTTGGAATCAAGGTAATGCTGGCTTCATAGATTGAGTTTGGAAATTTTCCTTCAATTTTTATTTTTTTATTCTTTGGAAGAGCTTCAGAAGAATAGGTATCAATTCGTCTTTAAATGTTTGGTAGAATTTCTTATATCTTTTATGTCCCATTCAGAAATTCACCATTCCTCCAAGGACATATGTTTATTTTAGTGGAGAATGGTATTTAGAAATCCAAATCTGGGTGTTTATTGTTATGATCTGTCATTCTCATACCACTCTGTTTTTATTATAGAGGCTTTGTAATGTGTTCTAATATCTTCTAGTGGCTCCTCTCATAGTTCTTTTATTTTAGTGTTTATTTAATATTTTAACATACATTTTTGTTTTTTTCCTCTGAACTTTAATATCAACTTTTCTAGTGATGGGGGGGAAAACTTTTTTGTTATTTTTACTGGCACTATATTTATAAATTAACTTAGGGAGAACTGATATCTTGACAGTGTGGTCAGATCCAAGAAAAAGAGATATCTGTCCACTTGCTACTACCTATTTTTCTTGTTTTGAAAGTTTTTAAATATGAAAAATAACCAATTGTTAAGTTTATTCCAAAATATTTTATCTTTATAATTATTACTATATTTGTATACTTTTTCTTTCATTTTTTTCTTTTAAGTGGTCATTATTAGTGTGTATAGAGATCTTTGATTTTTTACATGTTAATTTTATATTCTGCTACTTTGCTGAATTATTCTTGTGCGGTTTTTGTTGGTCAGTTTTATTATTGATTTTCTAGTGTTTTCCAGGCAGAGTATCATACTATTGGCAAATATACATGGTTTTGCCTCTTTGAAATCTTTTATGCCTCTAACTGATGCCCCCAGTACATTACAAAACAGTAGTGGAATATAATAGGTATCCTTGTATTGTCTCTCATCTTGGTGAAAATCCTTATAGTGTTTTCCCTTTGTATAAGATACTGACTAGAAGATTGAGTAATATATATTATTACTTTAAGGATGTATGCAATCATTTGTATTTTCATGAATTTTCTGTTGGAAATGGGCATTGAATTTTGCCAAGGTCTTTTTCAACACTTATGGAGAAAATGTGTTTTTTATTCTTAAATCAAATAATTTGGTGAATTATATCAAAAGATTTCCTAATATTAGGCTATCCTTATATTCTTAGCTTAAATCCCACTTGGTTATGACATATTATTTTCATAATGGAGTATCAGAGTCTCTCTGCTATATTTAGGAATTTTCCATTGGTGTTCATAAGTGATACCAATCTGTAATTTTCTTTTACAATGTGATAAATTAATAAGGTATAAGTTTAAAAGTTATAATTGCTTTATTAAAATAATTTGGAAGTTTTCCTTAATTTTCTCTACTCTGAAGCAATTTATATAGCATTGGAAATATTTCTACCCTAAAGATGTGGTAAAATTTCATCATAGTCATATGACTGGTGTGTGCGTGTGCGTATGCATGTGTGTGCGTGCACTTGCTTGTGTGTGTGTGTGTGTGTGTGTGTGTGTGTGTGTTTGAGATGGTTCCTCGACAATTTTCTCTGTTTCTTCTATGGAAATTAGACCAGCTTATGCCTTCTATTTCTGCTGTCCACAGTTTTGATAAACTATATTTTCCTACAAAATCTACTTCATGAAGATTTGTAAATTATTTGCATAGAGGTCTGCAAAGTAGTTGCTTATGATTTTTTAAACTTTGGCTATATCAATTATTTCTCTCATTTATTTTTTATTTTGTATATTTGTGTTTCTTCTTTATGCTCATTAAATTAGTATTTTATATTTCCATTGTATTTTCTGAAAGAATAAGAATTTTGGTTTATTAACTTACCTACAGTTTTTTGTTTTTAATCTCATTACTTTTTGCTTTTATTTTTTTATTTCCTTTCTTGTGCTTTCTTTTTGTGTACTTAAGTTAATCTATTCTTAGATTTTTAAATTGGAAATTTAGCCCAATTATTTTCATTCTTTTATTTCATTGATAGAAATATTTAAAAATTAGTATTTTCCTTTTTTTTTCTTCTTTAAATGCATTCCAAAGATACTGTGTAAGAGAAATATACTGATCCTGGAAACAACATGGATGAATCTCAAAAACATGCAGTCTGAAAGAAGGCAGATGTAATAAATACAAATGATGTGGTTCTGGTCACATGATATTCTAGAAAAGGCAAAAAGTCTATATTTACAGAAATCACATCAGTGGTTTATGATTCTGGGGGTGGTAGTGAAGATATTGACTGCGCAAGAATGTGAGCTATATTTTTGTTAGGATGGTTCTATCATGTATAAGTTTGTCAAAACATGAAATGCACCAATAATATACTTATTGGTGCATTCTTATTGCATGTAACTTCCTGTAAGGTATCTCATAATTCTAATTAGAAATAAGTATGATAATGCCTCACTATGAAAATGGAAACTTACTCTGTAGCATCTACTTAGATTTGTAAGATTCTACGATTTCCGGTTGGACTACTATCTTAATCTGACATTTGTTCATTAACCATTGAGAAGTTACTAACATTTTTTTGAGAAGAAGAATAGAGCAACGATTTTCTTTCACATTTGAAACTCCATATAATTTACCTCCTTTTTGGTGATAATTAAAGCTTGTTTCAATTTTGTTTGATCTTAGCATAAAGGGGATCATGTTCAATTTCTTAATTTTATGGTACATTCATTGTATCATAATCCTTCAGTTTTCTCAATTGTAAAATAGGAATAATGATATTACTTACCTTATATTATTATGTAAAAATTAAAAGATGTATTGTTTATAAAACTCAGCCTAGTATTTAACTTAAATAATTGATTAAAATTTTTAGTAAGCAGTACTCCCAACAAAGCTAAAGACAAAACACTACTATTATTATCTAGTGGCCATGACTATCTTCTTCCTGGCTTTATTTGGAACAAAAAACATTTGAGAATAGAGTAACAGTACTATAATTACCTAGCTAATACAATTAAACTAGAGAAAGAAATGAGGTATAAAATGTACAAATTAAGAAGAGAGTCATTGTTTTTTAATTGTTATATAACTGGAAAATATAAGAGAAATGAAATAAAAATTATTGGAAAATATAAGAAAATTCAATGAGATTTGGTTACAAAGATCCAAAAGTCAATAATGATATAGGAATATATAGATTAATGGGACAGAAAAGAGACTGATGGTAGGCTCAAATAAAGGTATAATCTTATATATAAAATGAATGTAATTTTTAGTTCATGTGAAAATATTGACTGTTCAATGTATGTATTCATGGGATAAAGAGCTAGCCATTTTGAAAAATGTAATAGAGGTACATCCCTGCCTCACTTTTTACATTAGTATCATTTTTTAAAGGAAAGCAAAGATTTAAGGATAAAAATGAAATCATGGGAGTATCATACAAAACATGAAAAATTAAAAAGAATTAAATAAGACATCTCTAAATATGATTCCAAAACTAGAACCCATAAATTGGAGATCGATATACTTATCTACATAAAAATAGAATATTTAAGACATTAAAGAATATGTGAAAGTAAAAATATAAATGACAAACATATGACAATATATCGATACTTAAAAATATGTGCAAAGGTTTCTACAAATCAGGAAGTCAACCAGTAACATGGAAGTTCCATTTCTCAACATTTATCTTACAAATATAAATTTCAGCTGTGTGCAAAAATATTATATAAGGAAAGTTTTTGCAGTTTTGTTTGTAATATAAAAGAGTAGAGACAAAAAGTGTCAATGAATAGAGATCTGATTTAGTAAATGACACATTTCATATGGAATATTATAACACTGAAAAAACGAGACATATATGCTAGTATATGCATGGTGCACTACATTGTGTAAAATATGCTTCCACTGTGTAAAAAAGGGAATGTGGTGTGCATATTCACCCACACGTATGTGTCTAAAATATTTCCAAATTTGCTATTAAGAACTGAAAATAGCAGAGGCACCAGGGTGGCTCAGTTGGTTGAGTGTGGGACTTTGGCTCAGGTCATGATTTCATGGTTCATAGGTTTGAGCCCCATGTCAGGCTCTGTGCTGACAGCACAGGGCTTGGAGCCCGCTTTGGATTCTGCCTCCCTCCCTGTCCTTTCCCTGATCATGGTCTGTCTCTCTCTCTCAAAAATAAACAAACAAAAATAATATTTAATAATAATAATAGTAATAATAAAAGAACTGGAAATAATGGTTGCTCTTGGAAAGGGCTGTGGGTTCTGGGAACAGAGGTGGGCCAGTAATATTTTCATTATATATACCTTTTGTATGACTGTTCTATTGTTGTATAATAAACTACCACAAGCTTAAACAACTTAGACAGCTTCAAACAACATCCATTTATTAGTTCAGTCTTCAGGTTAGATGCACAGCTATCTCGGGTGAGTTCTTTGCTCAGGGTCTCATAAGATCAAAATCAATCTGCGTGGGCTCTCAGCTGGTGGCTCTGAGGAAGAGTCCATTCCAAGCTCATTTAGATTATTGATAGAATCCAGTTCCTTGGAGTTATAGGTCTGAGGTCTTGTTTCCTTACCATCAGTTAACTAGGCTGTTTTCTGTCATAAAGGCTCCCACATCCCTCTTATATGGCCCTGTCCATCTTCAAACCAGCCAGGATGAGTTGAGCCTTTGTCATGCTTCAAATTTCTCTGACTTCCTCTTTCCCTACCAGCCTAAGAAAACTTAATTTTCTGTAGCTCATGTGATTCTCTTAGACCCCATCCATATAATTACTGGATGCAAAGGTCATGGGCCCTTCTGAACTTCTGCCTTCCATATTTTTATAAGGTTCAGTTTTTTCCATGAGAATATATTATTCTCCTAAAATAAAAACCTGCTAATAAAAAGATTATATCGAAGATTTAAAAACAACTTATAATTACCCTGTGTTTAAAATGGAATGGTAATAAGTTGCTTTAAGATTAGAAAAAGGATGAAAGAAGACGATGTATATACAAATAGTTTTTAAATGGTGAAGTCATCAATACATTTTAGTTATACTTTTAAAAATTATTATTGCTACTTTACTATTATTAGAAACATGTTACACCATTGCATGGGTATTAATGGGAGAACACACAATAAGTGTATTTAAAGGTAGTGATAAGCAGTCATGATGAGTGATTAAACATATACAAAGATTATGACCTAGAAACAGTGCATATTTAACTTTAGAGTCATGTGGATAAAAGGAATAGCCAGTGGTCCTCTAGTATAGTAGTTTTTAAAGTTTCCAAAGAAGTAAAAAACTTTCCCTCCAATGCTGTTTAATATCAGAGGAGACCCTTGAAGTTATGGCAGCCATTATTGAGATCACATATTTTTACTTGGTTCCAGAGTCTTGAAATTTCATCAAACAGGTATTGCCAGATAGAGGTTAGAGCTCCTGAACCAGCCTGGGCACTGGGGTGTAGGAGTGAATTCTCTTTGGAGATGCAGAGCTGTGTAAATGAAGGTCAAAGTTGTTTTTTCCCCCCAAAGGTAGGAAATAATGGGAGGAAATATTATGTTCATCTGTTCTTTATGTGTGATGCTCTTTTATTCATTTGTTCTATACTGGGTCTTCAGGTTTGCCCAGTTTCACATCTTCTCTTGCCTTCTTGCTTGCTGCTGCAGCAGCATCTGCATCTCATATTAAAATGTCACCAGCTACTCCTGCAGAGGCTCTGCTCCTTACACCGCATCCAGACTTAGATGAAGCACTGAACCAGGAGCCTGATATAGAGCCTCCCAGTAGTTGACTGGAGGCACTGGGCAAGAATCAATACCCGAGACAAATTTTGACCAATAAGATAGAAGAGATGGGAAACCAGCAGATAACATTTCTTTTCCATTTTCTACCTGATGGACTCTTCCAAGGCACGATGATTCCATGGAGGCTGTCTGGATAAGGCCTTCATGATACGAAAGCAACCTTTATTTTCTTTAAAGCTATGGCTAACTCAGCAATTCATATCTTGTGTATGGTTTTTCTGTCTCACTTCCTTTCCTTCCACATTCTTGATACCCTGAGACTGAATGACTCAATAAAGGATTAGTTATTAGTAGAAAAACTTTGCCTTTTGCTGTTTTCTGGGGAACATAGGCTAAGATTCATTCATTCATTCATTCATTCAGCAAATACTTATTGAATGAACATTATTATTAGGTGAAAATTATTATTAGTGTCTGCTGTGTGCCAGGCAGTATTTAAAGTGCTTGGGGGTACATCAATGAACAAATTAGACAAAAACCCTTGCCTTTGCAGAGTTACTTTCTAGTAGAGAGAGAGAAAATAAATAATAAATATATTACACAAGTAAATTTTAGGGTATGACAGAAAGTGATAAGAAAACTTAAGCACCTTCATCTTCTAGTTTTTCTTCCATCATTCTCCCTTCTTCCCTGCAACCCACCTTTCATACTACTGCTGATAAACTTCCTAAAATGTAAACTTGATGTCTCATCTCTTACCATTCCTCTTTTCTTTTACAGACCAACAACACTGAACTACCTATAGTTTCCTTTCCCCCGGAGGCCTCCTCCAAAGCAGTTTATCATCTCCATGCCTCCATACCTCTGCGTAGTCTGCTGCTTTGGCTGGAACACTTCCATATTTTCTAGCTAATTTGAGACTCACCCCAAATCATCTTTTCAGGAAATCTTATCTGACCATTTCCCTCTGCATTTTTAACTTTTTTAGGGATCATTCTGGGCTCCCCAAATTTTGTTTAAATATCTTTATCATTACACACCAATTTTTCCCCTAAGTGTCCCTGTTTCTGTGTTTGCAGCTTTCATTAATCTGAGAGATCATTGGTCCCAGGGACTATGCCATGTTTACTGTTTTACTCCTGACACTTAGCATAGTGCTCAGTAATTTTGTTTTAAATAAATGACTAAATTAAAATATGTAAAAATGAAGTTCAAGGATTGTGAGGTATGGAATTCTCACAGTTAAGGTTCCACTGGAAGGACTAGAGAAGTTGGGCATTTGGAGACATGAAATAAGTAACGTTAAAGAGAAGTGGGGATAGGGGCGCCTGGGTGGCTTAGTCGGTTGAGCGTCCGACTTTCGCTTAGGTCATGATCTCGCGGTTCGTGGGTTCAGGCCCCGCGTCGGGGTCTGTGCTGACTGCCAGCTCGGAGCCTGGAGCCTGTTTCAGTCTGTGACTTCCTCTCTCTCTGACCCTCCCCTGCTCACGCTGTCTCTCTCTCTCTCTCTCTCCTAGAAATAAATAAAAATATTTTTTAAAAAAAAGAGAGAGAGAAGTGGGGATAGATTTTGTTCAGTAAATAGTTGGTTTCCTTTTCTGGGCTCTGAATTGGATCCTTTGTAGATTAATTGCTAAAAATGGCTTGATTCCCTACCCAGTCATCCTGTTAACAGTGGTGTATCTCATCCCTTCAGTGATTTGGGTCTTTTTCCTCATGTGTTTCCTCACCTCCTCAATCGAGGCTGCACTTTTGACTCTCTTAGATCAAAGGAATTCAGTGGAAGTGACTGTTTTGAGTATAAGCTCTGTGTTTTACTTTGAGTAAAGCCTTGTGCTTTACTTTCACTGCCTCTTTTAGACCCTTTCCTCTGCCATGAGAACAAACTTGGGACAAGCCTGTGGCAGTGGAAGCCTGCCAAGTCATTCCGGCTGTGACCAGACTCCAGTTGAACCCCCTGCTCATTGAAGAAGCCTGAGCAAACCTAGTCAAGATCAGTTGAACCTGCGAAGCTACTAGCACAGCTACTGAACCTGTGAAGCTACTAGATTATGGGGCGGTTTATTACACAACCACAGCTAAATGACATAGAACATAAAGTGACAAAGTCCTTTTAGAACACAATCGTGGTAAAAGAATTTTATGATTTTTTTAATCAGAGTGACTAGTTTTCATAAAAATGATAGATACACCCATTAGGAAAGAAACTTTAAGCCATACTACATAATACAAAAAAGTATAAAAATCACACCACCCATTATGATATGTCTGTTTATATTTACCTTATAGTTATGCATACATAGTTCAAACTATTATATAAAATAATATATCAATTTATAAATGTAAATATTATCGCTTCACAGTTTAAGATATACTTTTATTCAAACTCTTCAGTTGTATATTTGATATAAAAAAACTGTGTGGGTTTTGTTTTTTAATTGTTAGAGCTACTGTGTGAATTGCCCACAGTAGTCCAGAGCACATCATGTTGACTGCAAGGTTATTTGAGATGCAGCACTCTGCGAAGCCTGCCTAAAGCTATCACTGGAGGCTTTTGTGAAAGTGCTAAGTACATATTTCCATATTATTAGGGGAGTTGTTTATTCACTTTTCCTGTAGGTATATATTTGTGATTCAAAAATGTTACTACTGAATATATTGACTTTAAGTCTTTTCAAGGCTTCAAATCAAATATTGATTGAAGAATGAAAATTTTATAAAATGTGAATATATTAAGAATACATGATACAGGCTCAGTCAGTTAAGCGTTTCACTTTGGCTTAGGTCATGATCTCATGGTTTGTGAGTTCAAGCCCCTCATCAGGCTCTGTGCTGACAGCTCAGAGCCTGGAGCCTGCTTTGTATTCTGTATCTCCACACCCCCCTTCTCTCCGCCCCTGCCCCCAACTCTTAAAAATAAATAAACATTAAAATATTTTTTAAAAATACATGATACAAAGAATACCTATCTTAAGACATACAACATTACCTTTATCTTTGAGCATTGTGTCTGATCTTCCTCCCTGATCTACTCCTTTCTTCACTTTCAGAGATAACTTCACTCTTAGAGATATTAACTTTTGTTTTTTACCACACATTTCTTCTTAACTTGTTTATTTGTTTTTGTCTCAGGAACATCATTTCCTGAGTTTGGCCTATAATACATTAACTTATTCATTTATGTTGCTGTTCAGAATTCCATTACAGAAATGCAACATGATATATTTATCCATTTGTATTAGGGAAATAATGCTAATTGCTATCACAATCTTAACATTACAGTTGCAAGATATAAGGTTGTCTTTCATTTCACAATCTGATCTGGTCTGTTTGTGAATGTGGCAGGAGGAATGTCCGCTCCACATAGTCATTCAGAGATCTATCACAGTGTATCATGAGGCTACTCCATACTCACTACATGCTTCAATATACCTACATCATCCTCAGCAGGGGAAGACAAAAGGACTTTAGAGAAGGCATTTTGGCCTTTAATTGCTTGAAACATAGACAGTCAGCTCACTTTCATTTTTTTTTTTAAGGTTATTTTATTTTGAGAGAAAGAGTGTGAGCGGGGGAGGGACAGAAAAGAGAGAGGCAAAGAGAGAGAATCCCAGGCAGGCTCCCCACTGGCAGTCTGGAGCCCGATGCACAGAGCTTAAACTCATCAACCATGAGATCATGACCTGAACTGAAACCAAGCATTGGATACTTAACCGACTGAGCCACCCAGATGCCCATCTGCTCATTTTCTTTGAGGACATTTCTTTTGAGGACATTTTCTTTGGGGACATAAATATGTTGGTGTGTGTGCGTGCGTGTGTGCATGTATTCAGAGGATAAAAACTTGTTTAATGAACACAAAGCACTGTACTTTCACAGACATCTCTTTCAGTCATGGACCAGACTCCCCTTCTTTTCAATAGAGGCTGTCTAAAGTCTTATCAAAGCTAAAAATCCACATCCTATCTGTCTTCTTCACAAGGCTATGTCTTAAAGGCTTTGGTCCCTGAACAATTTTTTTCTGTTACATTTTACTGTTTGGTTTCTAGAAGTGATTCATATTTTCCAGTTCTTCCAGGCCTCCAAATTATTGACTCTATCTATTCCCTTGCAAATCAGCAAATTCCCTCCTGGGTTTCTCTATTTCTGGTAATAGGTACCTGCTCTCCTCTAATGGCAGCCAACACATGCTAGTTTTAATATTCTCTCTAACCAATTTCCACTATGGATAAGGCTCAATGGTTTTTTTTACTGTTTATTTGTTTGAGAGAGAGAGTGTGAGCAGGTTGGGGAGGGGTAGAGAGAGAGGGAGACAATCCAAAGCAGGCTTCAGTCTCTGAGCTGTCAGCACAGGGCTCGATGTGGGGCTGGAGCACACGAACTGTGAGATGATGACCTTGAGCTGAAGTCAGACGCTTAATACACTGAGCCACCCAGGTGCCCCGGCTCAATGTTTTTTTTAGCCTTTGATATCAGATTTGTCACCACCCCAAATCCAGCTCTCAGCTGATGACATATATTTAAGGATTTGTTAAGCAATATCTCACTTCAAAGCACAAATTACTGTAATAGAATAAGCTAGTGTTGCTAACAGTATTGCTTTTTTTTTTTGTGAAAGCCTCAGGAATTTCATATGCTTGTGTCTTGCTTGCATCCCAGTTCCAATCGGATGTTTGGTAGGGGTGCTCCCTGTGGTAATACAGGGGGGTCAGCTTCCTACTTCTGCGGCACTGCCGACTCCAACACATGGCACGTGGAGGATGGGGAGAATATGGAAGAAAGCATGTGGGCGATTGATCATTTTTATCATTTCCATCTAAAATGATAAGTATCAGGGGTTTCTCTCTGGGAGATGGCTTTAAAAGTATTTAAAATTTTCTTTTTTGTGTCTCTGCCTTGTTCCTTCTTTGCTTATTCTAAGACTTCAGGAGAAGCATTATATCCCTTTTGAGGAGAAAATGATAACTGAATAACTCAGCTCAGAAATAAAGGAGTGAATTTTACCATATAAACTAATAATTAAATACTAACCTGGTTAGAAGAGTGACATCTGGAAAAAGCTTTAGACTATTTGGATATTTAGGTAAAAAGTTTATGTAACTCTTCACTATACTAGTTGTTGACCTTTGATTGATCTCAGGCTTTAAAAAGGGACATTGGAAAATATTAACAATAATAATGCCTTTTGTTATTATCATTTTATGCCTTTGTAAGTCAGATGTTTAATTACTTACCTGCTTTATGGATTCTTGAGCCTTTTGTTTTTATATTTCATAGAGAAACTTCACACTTTGTTCAATAAAGTCTTCAATTAAAAAAATTGTTTAATGCCCATTGTATGCTTATCACAGTGTGAGTTAAAGTAGAAGCTCAGGACATGTCTTCTTAGGTTCCACACAAAATGAACACCATTATATGTGAGGTGATGAGGAAGGAAGGCAACCAAGTATGAAAAATCATAATGGGCAAATTAGCATTTAAATGGAAAGTTACAGGTGTGGAAGAATTTCCTGTTTTAGGATTTTGAAACGTGTCCTTGATTCTTCCTCTTTACTTGGCTTACATCTCTCACAAATTTTATTTTTCTTGTCAACACACTCAAATGTGTAACCCCATACAGTGACGTCAGGAGTCAGTTTACACTTGGGCAAGTATTGAGCAAATTTTGTGTTCTTAGTATTGGTCAGATTGGATATTGTTCTTTCAGACTTATTTCTTATCGTGGCATATTGCAGAAGCAGGAAATGATCTGATGTATTTTTTATGTTTCATGTAGGAATATGGGAGGATGCAAGAAAGAGACTTTGAAAGTGCAATTAGAATATGCCCCCAGTCTCTTGCTTCATTTCTTCTAAGGGAACTGTGGTTATCCCATTATCTGGGGAAGACAGGCAGGGGCATGGACCCATATCTAAACTCAGAAAAGAAGATCTGGCTACAAGAAATGGGAGGAAGTCCAGAAATGAGCAGAATCTCTAGGATGGTTGAGAAACTATACTTAATAAATACTTTTTTCTTCAAATAGTTATTAAAAGTTCTAAGTCTAATAGAAGATTCTGCATATATATGGGTCTTAAGTAAAATGGTTACTTACTCTTTTTTATAATGTCAACTATATCTGAATAAAAATAATGACACTATTAAGATAAAGTAACAAATGTGGGAATAAATCATGAGAAGTTCCATAACAAGGCATCTGAATGTAAGTAAAATTCATTTGCTGGCCAAATCAAGCCTCTTACGTTTACAGTTATATGTAGTATAAATTTCTCATCATGAAACTAGAAACATGTAAGATGGGTAATTCTGATCCTGATAGCAGTTTTGCAATGGGATACCTATCGATTAAGAAAACACTATTGGAGAGTATGACTTGAATGTTAAAAGATGACTTTAGCTTGCTACACAAATAACTGTTTCATTGTTTTGTAATTTCTCTTGTAGCAATAAAAATGTCTTCACATACATTATATACATTTCTCTCTGTATTATTGACATCTATGAATCAGTTCACCTATGGATCAGTTCCAGAAACAAATTCTAAGCTCATTTTTTGGATCAAGAATCCTTTTAAGAGTATGGTAAAAGGTATACAGTTCCTCTCCAGGAATATGCATGCATTTTTATAGAAAATTTCTTATAGACTCTACCTTTACAGACTGTTAGGAAACTCTACCCTCAACCATGGTTTCCCTTGCTGGATTTTGGCAGGTCTGGGGTGTTGTCCACCTGTATTCATGGCTTTCCCTTTTCAGCTCTTGGGGCTGTCTACAGCAAACAATGTGGAGGTGGGAGGGAAGTATTGAATTTGAGACTGCATTTCTCTCTGGAATAAGAATAGAAAGCCATTTACTTATGTATTTGTCCATTAAACAAACATGGTGTATAGTTATTATATAGAAAGCACTTTTCCAGGCACTGGGGGACATATGATATAAGACAATCAAATTACAATAAGAATCACAGAAGTGTTATTCATACTATTTATTTAAAAACCAGAAATTCCAAATATTAAAAATACAGATTTATATTAACTACATGTACTTATATTGAATGGCATGTTTTATGTAGAAATTCCTTATAAATGGAAAAATGTCCTTTAAATGTTATTTTTATTTTTATCTTGATGTTGGGAAACCAAAGCCAATGAAGATCACAGTAAGCAAAGGAGACATGAGACAGTTATATAGGCGCCAATGAAGATTACAGTAAGCAAAGGAGACACTAGACTTTTATATAGGAAATAGGATTTATAAACTCATAGAAACCCCAAAACAAACTTGGTCTAAGGCAGAAAAAAGAACTGTTTATGAAGTTGTTAACTATAAGACTTAAAAGATACTTTCTGAATGACAGCATAAATTGATATGTAGTAGACATCTTACTCAAGTATAAAGTTTAAGAAAACCAGTTAGAAAAATACAGCTATAAGATATAGTTTATCTGCACAGTGGCTGTGGATCCATACTCTCAGAAGAAAATTATTTTATAAGAAATAATTATCCATGGAAAAATAAGACAAAACTCCCAGAAACTTTCACACATGGCAAAATGTGTAATGGTACATTTTCTAAGAATAGTATTAAGAATCTAATCTTGATAACTACAAGGAAACCAATGAAAGAACACTTGAATTGATTAAAGGAAATATACATTTCTAAACATTTTCTAAGACTGCCATAACAAATGAGAACAAACTTATTGGCTTAAAACAATAGAAATTTATTCTTTCACAGTTCTGGGGGATAGAAATCCAAAATTAATGTGTTGGCAGAGCCATGCTTCTTCTGAAGGCTTTAGGGAAGAATCCTCCCTCTCTTCCTAGTTTCTTGAAGCTCCTAACAATTGGTGGTTTTGGCTTGTAGCTCCATCACTCCAGTCTTTGCCTGTAATTCACCTGTCCTTATTTATATCTACCTGTGTCTTCTTCTTGATATCATCTTGAGTGTCTGCCTTGTTTCTGCAAAGCTCCTTATTCCAAATAAGGTCACATTCTGAGGTTATATGTGGATATAACTTTTGGAGGCCATGATTTAACTCACTGTATTGTACCACTGATAAAACAACAAAAATATTTTTATTTTGATTGTTTGGCTTCTGGAGAGAGAGGACAAATATTTTATTATTTTTAAACTCAGAAATTATTCCCATAAATTGACCCACCCGAAGAGCTGTGAAAGTGAAATCATACACATTCCTATCCTATAAAAGCTTCAAAAACTTGTCATATAGTAATTCATACAGAAAGGTAAGAGATGTATGGATAGATCCTGACCTTGATAAAATAATGTGTGCTTATGGTTACTGCAATGAGACTTTCTAGTTGAACTCTACTCTTCTGTAATTAATGAGATAATCTAAATCCATTTATGTTATTAGGAATATCATATGGCAATACATGACTGAATCTTCAAAGCAATCTTTAAAGACTTGCTTTGCTATTGGTGTGAATTTTATTTTTGTTTAGGCGGGCTAAATTTATATCTATCATTCTATTGTAATGACAGAAATGCAAATAAATTAGTTTAAAAATGGGAATTTATTGAATCATATATGTAACTAAGAATTCCAAGAGGGTGTGGTTATCTTTAAAAACATATAGATTCAAAGGGTAATATTTTTTCTTGCTCTATCTCTCCAGCCCATCTCTCTTCCATCACTTGGTTCTGTTTATATTGGTATGTTGTCTTCTCACAGTATACAGGCTTTCTCCATATAGTGGGGGAAATGGTTGCATAGCCACAGACATCTTCAGTAAGAAATCATCCCAGTCCAGTGATTTACAACTGAGGAAAGAGATGGGCATCCATTTGTGTAGTTTCATGGAATGATCCTTATTGGCCTGGATCTGCTGATTTTTTAGGACAATTATATGGTCCAGGGGATGAGATACTTTCTTAGACTAGGCTTGCAACATATATTACTATAGTTGGGGTTGTCTTAGTCAGTTCAGGCTTCTATAACAAAGTGCCTGCAGACTGGGTGGTTTACCAACAATAGAAACTCAGTCTCACAGAACTAGAGCTTGGAGACCAGAGTGCTATATGGTCAAGTTCTGCTAAGAGCCAACTTCTCTATTCTCACATGATGGAGAGCAGAGCATAGAAGCAAGCTCTCTGATGACTCTTATAAAAGCACTAATCTTATTCATGAAGGCTCCATTTTCATGACCTTATCTAATTACCTCTCAAAAGCCCACCACCTAAAACCCTCACATGGGTGGATAGAGTTTCAACATATGAATTTGGTGGGGGGGGGCGGGGTGAGGATACAGAAGTTTAGTATGTAACAGGGATTTAGTGGGTCATGTCATGGCTGGTAATCTGTAGTTACAAAATAGAGTAAAGGTACCTCAGCCATGTTGAGATCCAATACATGAAAGCATTAGTGCCAGGTTCTCACCAAAATAACAATAAGCATTTTCTATATTGAACTGTTTGGAGAATTCAAAAGTTCATTGATAATGAACTTTCCAAATGCATGTCTAAATAACTTTGCTTTTAACCATGAGGGACTCTTGAATGCTGAGAACAAACTGAGGGCTGAGGGGGAGGGGGGAGAGGGGAAGGGGGTGATGGGTATGGAAGAGGGTACTTGTTGGATGAGCACTGGGTGTTATATGTAAACCAACTTGACAATAAACTATAAAAAAATTTTTAAAAAAATAAATAACTTTGCTTTTTTTTTTTTTTTTTGAGAGTCCCTGAGCTAAAATCACTATGCTTCCTTAGCTTATACTTGGCTTTTGGAAGTCTTCCTTATAACACATTTTAAAACATTGCTCTTAAGAATGGATTGGCTGTGACATTTGGAAATGTCAGAAGTAATTTTGGCTATGGTAATACTGGCCAAAGCATTTCATCTTTTCAAGATACAATTTTTATGGCCAGGGTGCTCATGACATTGCTAGACATCTCTTTGTTCTGTTTCAGCAAATAGGTTTAGCACTGAAGCAATCCACTCCTTACAAGGCAATTATCATTAGAAAATGTCATTGCATAAATTGTAGGGTAAAAGAGGCAGAGATCTGATTAGTTGTTGATTCGGAAAAGGAAAGCTCATCCTAGTGGAGCAGAGTGCCAGAAATCAAGAACTCATAGCCTGTTTTCACGTCTGCTGAAGAAAGCTTAATAAATAGAATGAATTTTAAAAATTAATTAATTGAAGAATTTTAAAATTTACATCCCAGTTAGTTAGCATATAGTGCAACAATGATTTTGGGAGTAGATTCCTTAATATCCCTTACCTATTCAGCCCATCTCTCCTCCCACAATCCCTCCAGTTACCCTCTTTTTGTTCTCTATATTTAAGAGTCTCTTATGTTTTGTCCCTCACCCTGTTTTTATATTATTTTTGCTTCCCTTCCCTTATGTTCATCTGTTTCATATCTTAATTCCTCATATGAGTGAAGTCATATGATATTTGTCTTTCTCTAACTAATTTCCCTTAGCATAATACCCTCCAGTTCTATCCACGTAGTTGCAAATAGCAAGACTTCATTCTTTTTGATTGCCAATTAATACTCCATTGTATATATATACATCTTCTTTATCCATTCATCTGTTGATGGAAATATGGGCTCTTTCCATACTTTGGCTATTGTCGATAGTGCTGCTATAAGCATTGGGGTGCATGTGCCCCTTCAAAACAGCACACCTGGATCCTTTGGATAAATACCTAATAGTACAATTTTGGGTTATGCGATAGTTCTAATTTTTGAGGAACCCCTATACTGTTTTCCAGGGTGCTGCACCAGTTTGTATTCCCACCAACGGTGCAAAAGAGATCCCCTTTCTCTGCATCCTCACCAACATCTATTGTTGCCTGAGTTGTTAATGTTAGCCATTCTGACAGGTGTAAGGTGGTATCTCATTGTGGTTTTGACTTGTATTTCCCTGATGATGAGTGATGTTGAGCATTTTTTCATGTGTCTGTTAGCCATCTGGATGTCTTCTTTGGAGAAGTGTCTATGTCTTTTACCCATTTCTTCACTGGATTATTTGTTCTTTGGGTGTTGAGTTTGATAAGTTCTTTATAGATTTTGGATGCTAACCCTTTATCTGATATGTCATTTGCAAATATCTTCTCCCATTCTGTCAGTTGCCTTTTAGTTGTGTTGATTGTTTCCTTTGCTCTTCTGCTTTTTATTTTGATGAGGTCCCAATAGTTCATTTTTGCTTTTGTTTCCCTTGCCTCCAGAGACATGTTGAGTAAGAAATTGCTGTGGCCGAGGTCAAAGAGATTTTTGCTGCTTTTTCCTCTATGATTTTGATGGGTTCCTGTCTTATGTTTAGGTATTTCACCCACTTTTAGTTTATTTCTGGTATGGTGTATGAAAGTGGTCCAGGTCCATTTTTCTGTATGTCGTTGAATAGAGGGGACTGATTTAAACAGTGAAATAGTCAATAGAATTTTCCAAAATTTCAGAGATAGTCGATAGGAAAGAAACATTTGTAACATTTGTTTAAAAATAGTTATAGCTGGTATGTTTTGTTTTATACAATTAATGCATTTCTGAACACCGATGTAGATTGAATTGACTAGTAACTAATATTTAAGGGGCCCTGTGTAGCTCAGTTGGTTAAGCATCCACTCCAGATTTCATTTCAGGTCATGATCTCATGGTTTGTCAGTTTGAGCCTTGTGTAGGGATCTGTGCTGACAATGTGGAGCCTGCTTGGGATTCTCTGTCTCCCTCTCTCTCTTCACCTCCCCAGCTTGTGCTCTCTCCATTTCTCTCTCAATAAACAAACAAACAAATAAATAAGTAAACTTTAAAAAGAAAAGGAAAACATCCATAACCTTGAAGAGACTTTAGGATCTATTGCTAGTTTCATATCCATGACTTAAGATTCTTTGGTTGAGCTCCTACTATGTGCCAGATTCTGTAGCTGCTTCTGTTTCTATAAAGATACATAAGACATGCTTCTGCACTCAAGGAACTTAGGTTCCATTGGGAGAACATACATGCATTACTTATAAAGTGAAAAGTGCTGATGATGGAGGTATGGAGTGATGTGAATGCATCATGGAAGACAACAACTCTTCTATTTAGGGTGATGGAGAAAGTAGGAAGGAATGAAGAAGATGAAGAAGGAAAGGATTAGATCTTCCAGGAAGATGTTTAAAAAATAGAAAAGCTACAAAGATGCACAGCATATGTGACTATACCTTAATATATGGCCCGAGTATACATTAGATATATGGTAGAGAAAGGGATAGGGAATGAGTTGGACATATTACATGTTAAATGCTATTGACTAGGAAATGCAGGAGATTTTAGCAAAGTTTAAATCGTGTTTTTGTCTTAAGTATACAATCTATGTGTTTATGTAGATTAAAATAAACCTACTCCAAGGGAGCTTGCTGTTCTCTATGTGGATGAAGACTCGGTGCCATAGTTTCTGTTTTTAGCAGTAAATTAAAAATAATTGGGAACACCTGCATGGCTCAGTTGGTTGAGCATCCAACTCTTGATTGTGGCTCAGGTCATGATGTCATGGTTCATGAATTTGAGACCTGCATCAGGCTCTGTGCTGTGTCAGTGCAGAGCCTACTTGGAATTCTCTTTCCTTCTTCTCTGCCCTATCCCACTTGTGCTCTCTTTCTTTCTCTTTCTCTCTCTCAAAATAAATTAACAAAACTTAAAACTTTTTTTTTTTGAAGGAAAAGCATAAAGGGGCACCTGGGTGGCCCAGTCTGTTAAGTGTCTGACTTTGGCTCAGGTCATGATCTCACAGTTTGTGTGTTCGAGCCCTGCATCGGGCTCTGTGCTGACAGCTCAGAGCCTGGAGCCTGTTTCAGATTCTGTGGCTCCCTCTCTTTTTGCCACTCCCACACTCATGCTCTATTTCTCTCTGTCTCAATAATAAATAAACATAAAAAATGTTTTAAGAAAGAAAAAACATAAAAAGATGTTTGCCATTTTAGCTTGGCATTTCAAGATTCTGCAAATAAACTAATGGTACCAGTAAAGTAAATCAGTGCTAGAATGAAATAAGCATTGAAAAAGGAGTTCTGGGTTCACTCTCCAGCTTTGCTTTAGTTTAACATTCAGAAGGCATTAATTAACCTTCTCTGATATTAGTTCCTTCATCTGTAGAAGTAAGGAGGTTGTCTTCTATTTTTTGAGATACCATTTTCATTTCTGAAAATGTATCATTTTATGTTTTAAGCTCATGATTTAAATTTTTTTAAATTTAATTATTTTTGAGAGAAAGAGAGAGTCAGAGAAGGAGCAGGGGAGGGGCAGGGAGAGACAGAGAGGGAGACACAGAATCTGAAGCAGCCTCCAAGCTCTGAGATGTCAGCACAGAGCCCGATGTGGTGCTTGAACTCATGAACTGAGAGCTCATGACTTAAACCAAAATTGGGCGCTTAATCCACTGGCCCAGTTAACCTCATGCTTTTTTAAAATTTAGATTTAAATAAAATTTTTAAAAACTAACATGTAGTTCCCTTTGGCTTTTTGAATTATTTTTGTACTTTTTCACTATGAATTACTGTGTAAGTGGTTCAGGTGGGAGATGTAGATTGAAGGAAGATAGCTTAAGCATTAGTATACCCTCAATCTATTGTTTTTATTAATATCCTCCCATATGTCTTCATATATAAGAATGATGCTAACTCTCCCAATGTAGGGCATGTACTTTGACATACTGTAGGGATTGATTTAAGCTGAGTGCTCATTGGATCCTATCTAGTTCTTTAGCATAGCAGTCAATGACCATTGGTCAGAATAAAACTAATTCACTGCTTTGCTTAGAATTGTTGTAGAAGAGCTTCTTGAGTGGGGACAAACTTAATATCCATTTTTCTCTTTCTCTCTAGTAAAGGATCTCTAATTTTATTTGGAGCTGTAATGAATCCAGTTAAAAGCCAGCATTTCCCGTTGCAACTAGATGTGGTCATTGTTTTAGCTAATAAGATATCAGTACAAGTGTTATATGGGATTTTTCAGAAATCTTCTAAAAACAGGGGATTGTGTACTTTTTTTTTCTTCCCTTGGTTCTGCTACATAATGGGGCTGGAGCTTGGGTAACCATCGTGAATGAAAAGTAACAAGCCAAGAATATTAATGGAACAGTAGAAGGAACCTGGATCCTTACATTACTTATCTACAGATTTAATTTATATGAAATAAAAGCAACTTTCTGTCATGTTTAAGCCATTTTTTGGGTTTTCTATCAAATTTTCCTGAATCCAAATCATAATCAATTCTGTGGGAGGTTCAACATCAAATTATATCAGGTTTTCTTTTTCATGCCTACTAAATATGTCATTTTCTGTCTTCTCTTTACCCTCTTCTTCCCTGTCACCACCACCCTAAGCCTGCTGCCTTTACTGATCATGTAGATTATTGCAATGGTTTCCTAATGAGTCCAGACAATCCAGTCTATACCTCTCCAATCTGTTTTCCACACTGCAATCTAATCAATGTTTTTAAACATAAATTGGTCAGATTATTACCCATTTCTCTTCTAGGCTGAAATTCTACAAAGGTCTGATCGCCTGAATGTTTGTCTTCCTATGGATTTCATATGTTGAAATCTTAACTTCCAAAGTGATAGTATTAAGAGATGGGGGTCTTTGGGAGATGATTAGGTTATGGAGACAGAGCCCTCCAGTTTTGTTTTATTTTAACATTTAAAAGACATTTGGGGCACCTGAGTGGCTCAGTCGGTTAAGCGGCCGACTTCGGCTCCGGTCATGATCTCACGGTTTGTGGGTTCAGGCCCCATGTCAGACTCTGTGGTGACAGCTAACTCAGAGCCTATTTCAGATTCTGTGTCTCCCTCTCTCTCTGACCCTCCCCTTCTGATGCTGTCTCTTTCTCAGAAATAAATAAAACATTTAAAAAAATAAAAAAATAAATAAAAGACATTTTACTTCTCTGGATAAAAATGAGGTAGGTGGAGAGATGGGTGAAATACATGATGGGGATTAAAGAGTACACTTATGATGAAAAAAATTTTTAAAAATTAAGATGTCATCTACTCTAAAAAAAGAAAAGGAGGTTGGAAATGTCATGATTCAGATTAGTGCCCTTATAAAAAAAGAGCCTAGAAAACTAGTTCTTGCATTCTGCCACATGTGGTTACAGTAAGGAGATGGGCATCTAGAAAGCTGGCTCTCACCAGACCACAACTCTGCTGATGCCATGATTTTGGACTTCCAGACTCTAGAACTGTGAGAAATGAATGTTATATATAAGCCATCCAGGTTTTGGTATTTTTGTTATAGTAACTCAAATAAACTAAAATAAGAGGGTTCCCAATTATAGTTAGAAAAGGAACCAAAATTCTTAATATATCTGTATTAGTTTTCTAGGGCTATCATAGCAAAGTACCACAGACTAGCTGGATAAAACAACAGAGATATATTTTCTTATCATTCTGGAGGCTATAAGTCTGAGATCAAGGTGTTAATAGGATTAGTGTCTTCTATGATCTCTCTCTTTGGCTTGTAGATGGTTATCTTCTACAGTATTTTCACATGGTCTTTCTCTGTGCATGTTTGTATCCTAATCTCCTCTTCTTTTAAGGATGTCAGTCATATTGGATTAGGATCCACCTCAGTGACCTCATTTTAACTTTAAAGACCTATCTCCAAATACAGGCACATTCTGAGATACTGTGGGTTAGGATTTCAACATATAAATTTGGGGAGACACAGCTCAACCTATAATGATTCCCTATAATATTTGGCTCCTGCTCCTATGTGCTTATAAACCTTTGAAGTCCCCATGCAAAGAACACCAGGAAAACTCGTTTATCATACAAACCTTCTGGCTAAGGGAGAACACCATCTTGGCAGAGCCTTAGTAGTATCTCAAAAGAGAAAAGTTCGAAAAGAGTACTTATATGGTAATCTGGGTAAAGAATTTGTAAACTAAGTAAGTTCTTGGAACAAAAGTGTTTCTTTGGTTGTAACATTGTTGTCCATCACGAGTTGGTATTAAGTGTTAAAGTATGTGAGCTTTTATTGTCCATGTTACACATCATGATTAGTTAGGTTCAGTTTATTTGTTTTGAGAGTCATAGTAAGGTTTTAGTGTCTGTGGTTTTTGTGCGTTTCTATTTTGTCAGTGCCCCTCTCTACTTCTGGTAATTCTTTTGCCTGAGCTGAAGAATAAGCCATGCCCTCTATTATGCTATTGATCCATATTGGTATTGCTGTTCAATGGGTTCTGAGTCATTTTGATATGTTGTAGTGTCAGTTTCCTGCTCTTTACATTAGTATAATGATCTGGCGTGACAGTAGTGGCACTTGCCTGCTGCAACACAACCAGACACTAAGATAAAAATTCTTCTTAGAATATGCAAAGTGCTTTGAAGCCCTGATTATAGGCTTATAAATATATGTAAATATACTCCATAATTTCTTTGGATCTTCGTTATATAAGCAAGTAGCATTTCTCTTTCATTTGGACCTTGATTTTTTAACTTTGTCAATATCTGAAGATGTATTTCCAAATCTGGTATTTGTCAAGGATAAAGGTCTTTAATAGCACCACTAATAAAGGATAAAGGTGGCTACTGACAATTTAGAACCTGGAAATAGTAGAGAGGAAAGAAAGTTGTAAAGAAGATAGGTCTAGTTTTGTCATTCCTGTGGGTATGAGCTGGGCAAATCACCGAGCTTCTCTTAGGGAGGAATATCATCTTCCTCCAAAAAATGGGATAAAAATTCCTTCCATCTCTAAAGCCACTGTTACTGGTGTAAGTTAAGAGGCTAAGTGGAATTATCTCTGTTCTTCTTCAGTTGCAGCTAATATCCAAAGTGAGGATAAGGGGCACCAAGTGTCTCATATTCTGATAAAATCTGCCCTCGAATTACTCACAATTGGAACTATCTCCCTACGGGTAATCATGGATAAAGTCTAACTAGAGTTAACCATCTTGCACCCCTTCTCTATTTAGCTCCCTAAACATTTAAGGAAAGATCTGTAGAGGAGAAAGAAAGGATGCCAGACTATGTACTGCAGTAGGGAGTGCTTGGTGGTAAGAGGCCCTTACATTTTGGAAGCAAGGAGAGTGAACTGAAGGCCCAAGGGAAATCACTGATTGTGACTGAGGATGCCTGCAAGACACAGAATCTAATAAGTCATCTAGCTGTATCTCATCTGCCTAGGAAGTGGCCTGGTTGATCTGTCCTTGTATCTATCCGATCAGGAGAAAACAGTATTGGAGAGAAGGGAAAGGGAGGGGCTAGATTGACAAAGATGTGTGAGTTTCTCATAAGTCTAATGGGTAGTCAGTCAGACTCAGGATCTTTTACCAGAAGCGCCCCAGAGGACAGACTGCCAGGCAGTCAGATTGCCAGTCACATTTCATGGTTCCAAGTTATGGTAGTTTCTAGCTGTGCAGGTTCTGGTTGAGGTTAGGAACGATGGTCTAGCTGTTCCTCTGCCTTGTTTCTTTATAGAAACCCATCTTAGTACTATCTTTCCCAGAGAGTAAGTAATGAGAAAAACTGGCAGATGTATTTTTCTAACTGTGAATGACTTATCATTATATTTTAAATGTTACTCTGTGCTTTGTCTTGTGACCACAACAAATCCATGAGCAGCCTTTTTCTTCGCAGTTATACATAAGGTGTGTTATGTGCTAAGAGAAGGATTTCATGGTATTGTCTCCAAGTCTGACACGTAATTCGCCTTGCAAGGAGCCTTATTGCCTGGCACTCTTGCATTTTTTCTCTTGGGTTTCGATTTCTGAATGCTAGAAGGTTTTATACTCTCAGTTCTGTAGTCTTATTGACAGGGAAAAAAAGAATAAAGCTGAGATGTTTTGCTTTCTCATTGCCACCCATCAGCAGGATACTTTTTGTCCTCAAAGCAGATCTATTCTTCCCTTATTCTTTTCTCATTTCTGACCATGTTAAAAAGCTTTGTTGCTTCAGCCTTGAACTGTCTTCCCAGTCAGCTAATTATGGCTTTATCCTTTCTGTGGCTGCTTTTGCAGAATGATACCATGCATTAATTTTTATCCTTTGATATTTACTATGTTTATTCTTTGGTATAAAAACTTTTAAAATCCAAAGATTTTGGAATTCTTCTTATATAACTTCATTGTTTTCACTTTTTTCATATACCTATGTAGACATTTTACAGTCTGGATTTTTTGTTTAGATGCCTAATCTCCTTGGCTACATCATCTTTGAAAGCCTCAGACCCTGACCACATTTGCCAATCTGTAATGAGCCTTAAGATGCTACCAGTACTTTCTGGCAAATTCGAATTGCTTATTGAAACAGCCTGACTTAGAGTATGGATTTTAGTAAAAATAAAGCATATATAATGCAGCTTTGCAAAATAATTGGCATTCACTAGATTTGTAAAAATGTGTCAAGGCTCCCTGTTCCTGACTCTTCTGGTCCATACTTCATATTCTCTGTCTCTTTTCGCTACGAGGAGACCCATACACAATTGTCTGGATACTGTGGTTTGATACAAGAAAAATCTATGCAAAGGACAAAGAAAATTGTCAAAATTCAAAGATAGAGAATGGACTACCGGTACTTATGCAGGAAAATGATATTATAAACATTTTTTTTTGAGCAAGTTTATATCAGCAGTTTGGAACATGATCAGTTTTGAGTGGGATTGGAAAGACAGTGGAGGCAAGGAGATAGCCCCTGAGAAAGATGTGGAGGGGGTGACTGAGGAAAAAGAGAAAGGCCATGACTTATTTATTTTATAAATAAGTGAATTTTATTTTATAAAAGATGAAAAGTACAGCATAGCGAATATAATCATAATAATGTAATAACATTTTTATGTTTGTTTCTTTGTTTGTTTATTTTGAGAGAGAGATGGAGAGAGCATGAATCAGTTAAGGGCAGAGAGAGGGAGGGAGGGAGAGAGAGAGAGAGAGACAGAATCCCAGGCAGGCTCTGAACTGTCAGTGCAGATCCCATTGCAGGGCTCCATCTCATGAGCCATGAGATCATGACCTGAGATGAACTCAAGAATCAGACACTTAACTGACTATGCCCCTGTAATAACATTTTATGGTGACAGATGGGTGACTTGACTTATCACAATGAGTATTAAATAAGGTATACAGTTGTTAAATCAGGGGCACCGGGGTGGCTCAGTCGGTTGAGCATCCGACCTCAGCTCAAGTCATGATCTCACAGTTCGTGGGTTTGAGCCTCGCATCAGGTTCTGTGCTGGCAGTTTAGAGCCTGGAGCCTGTTTCAGATTCTGTGTCTCCCTCTCTCTCTGCCCCTCCCCTGCTCATGCTCTCTCTCTGTCTCAAAAATAAATAAACTATAAAAAATTTAAAAAAATTGTTAAATCAGTGTCTTGTGAAGCTGAAACTACTATCACATTGTATGCTAATTATACTTGAATAAAAAACACTAAAGAAAAGAGGGAGGCAATCTAAGGCAGCGTTAGAGCCACAGGGAAGGTCCCATTGCATGAATGTCAGAGACACAGAGGAAGGAAAAGTAAATGCAGTTTCAAAGTCTGGAGAGAGCCAGATCAGAGAGATGAGGATAATTGAGAGAGTGTGTTTAAAGAAGATGAAGAACTAAAGGGCAATTGTAGTCTCACAGGTCAATAAGACATGTTTCTGATGTATCTGTTAGTATATGTTTCATTCAAAGTCAGTAATTTTTATGCCAATCCTTCCTTTTATATTCATTGTGCTTCTCATAATCAGTAACACAATATGTTAGAATACTTCACATTATCCATCATGTGGAGAAAAGTTTACACTATCATTTTTTTTACAATGTGAAGTTCTCAGTCATAAATAGTTTACTTTAACTGTTTACTTTAACAATTTAGTTTAGTGATGGAAAACATCAGACCACATAAGAAATGAGAAAGGATGAGAGAAATTGAATAAAGGAAGCAAAAGCAAAATTATTTATCCTCCAAGATTCTGCCTCTTGGGAGATCAAGGAGGGCTGAAGAAGATTGTAATCCTTTGGTGTTGTGGTAATTCCAGTTTTTAGGCAAATGTGAATTTGAATCACAGACTTTCCTCTGAAATAATCTGTATGTGAATGAATGCTGGAGAGACATTAATTAAATTATGGCTTTAATTGAATGGGAAATATTAAAAAGGAGATTTTGCTTATAGTAAAGTCAATTTAATATAACTAACCTGATAAACAAATATCAACAAGGACCATAAATTTCAATAAAAGTAAAAGAACGCATAAAATTTATAATTTTTGTCAGAACCTATATTATAGTTAACATCTTTCAATTATGATAGAGTATGGTAATATAAACTCTGTGAAAACAAATGACAATACACAAAAACAAAAGCAGCAAAGACAAAAAATCACTTTACACTTTTTAATATATATATTACACTTTAATATATTCAAAACTGAATGTAGAAATCCTATATTCCTTTTCATCAGCATGTTCTATGTTAAGTGATTAAGAACCTTCCTGGACAATGAGAATTAAAAAGGTCATGTCTGACTTTCAGGACAGTTCAAATGCTATTTCATTAATTCTAATTCCATCACAATTTCTTAGGGCTTATTAAGTAAGGAGATCACTGGATGCAACATCCTTAACTGTTTTTGATTACAGAGAAAGCAGACACTTGTTACTTTTTATATTTGCAATGTGCCATAAACAAGGTTTTTTTCCCGATTTTGAAATGATGAAAAATAAAACACGGAGAGATCTCATGGGAGAAGAAATTCATGAAAGTCCTAAAATATGCTTAAGATTGACTTTTTAAGAAATGAAGAAAATTCATAATCTACCCAAAATTTGTTCTATGCTTACTGGCATTATCTTTAATCTCACAAAATACTTTACCCACGGGAAAAGGGAGGGCAACAGATGTAATAAATAATCCACTAATCATTTAGATGAAACCCCTAAAATCCAACTGAGGCTGATTTTACTCAGACAAAATGAAATAAAAATTGATCCAATTTGTTAACGTCTTATGCCTGTTAGGAATACATTCAGCTGAAAACAGAGGCTTAATCAAATAAGATTTATTTTTCTCACAAACCAAATCTCTAAGTGGGTGAGAGCTGATGTTGGGCCAACTTCTTTGCAGTGACATCCAGAATCCATGCTCACTGTACAGGTCTCTAATACGTCTATTCCACCCTCTCAGCTTCCTTTAAAAACTTTTTTAATTAAAAATTTTTAAAATTAGAGTGTAGTCGATACAGTGTTATATTCATTTCAGGTATATAACATCGGGATTCAACAAGTTTATATGTATGTATGCTATACTCATCACAACTGTATCTACCATCTGTCACCATACGATGCTATTACAGTATCACTGACTACATTCTCTATGCTGTACCTATTATTCCCATGACTTATTCATTCCATAACTGGAAGCATGTATTTCCCTCTTACCCACTTTGCTCAATCCCACCTTCCTCTGTCATCACTTCTCTGTGTTTATGGGTCTAATTCTGCTTTTTGTTTATTTGTTGTGTTTTTTGGTTTTGTTGTCGTTTAGTTAGTTTTCTCAATACCAATGAAATCATATGGTATTTGTCTTTCTTTGTCCTCTAGGTACTCCACCTTCCTTTTTTGACTTTAGATTTATATCTAGATCTTACCAATGTATATCATCACAATTCTTGTTATATAGAACTAGTTGAGCTTAAAAAAAACAAGTAGCTTAGAATTCCCTTCTGGTTCCCTTCTTTGTGTATAAATGACACATTTTTATGTAATGGTGTGTTTGTATTATGTTTGTATGATTTCTGGAGGTGGGATACAGCTGAAATCTTTCCTGAGAAATGTCACAAGCTCCAGGATTTCTGCCTCTTTGAAAAAAATTACTAAAGTGAATTATATTTGTAAAAACACATTTCTAAGATCCTTATGTTGTCTTTCATTAAAACATCTGCTTTGTCAGAAAATGATAAAAGTGGAAGGGTCATCAAGAGACAACAATGTCAGCTGTAAAAGGAAGTGCAGGCCTCCTCCTCACCACTTCTCTGGGAGGATCCTCGCAGAGCAGCTACTGGTGGCTGGAAGCCAATTTTCACATTGTCTTTTCTCCAGTGGCAAGATTAGTTACTGAAAACTTCTTTGTGGAAGTGACTAAAAATAAAAGATTGCCCTATCCTAAAAAATAATAATAAAAAATTTACCTAACATTATTTTTCTTGACATGTAACCTGTAGGGACACTAGGAATGAGAAGACACTGTGGCAGATTGGCTCACTTAAAAGTCATTTCCCAATTGTCCTTCCTATTGCTGCCTACTGGAGAATCCAAAAGTTAGATACTCATTTTTCCAGACTCACGTTATTTCTCTTGCCATATAACATGGCTACTCCCTATTTTTTGTTAGAGCTTTCCTGACTTTTTATTTTGGGGGAGGAGGTATCGATAGAGGATAAAATGGTACCCCAAGAATAGTTTTTCAAGAGCAAAGTGCATGGTTTAGGGAGAAGAACAATCTGGTTGAGGTTGCTAGGACACTTGAAGGTGAATGTGCCTCAGTGAGAAGGAAGATGCCAATTAAAAATGTGGAGGCAATTCTGAAGTAAACTTACCTTTTTTACAGTTTCACCTCAGTTCTGGTTTCATCTTTTGATTGAGAAATAGTCACTTTATAATTTATGGAATGTTCTTTCTTGCCTTTGGTATTTAAGTAATTGAAGTTAATCTCTTTGAAGGAGGCCTCAGTTGGATTGAGGTAAGATTGAAAAAATCATTAAGACAAAATTAATAAAAGAAAACACTGTAGGTTGAGTAACATAGATATTATAGTCTTAGCCCCCGCAATATGACCCAATAGATAGAATAAGCTCTGGCAAAACAGGGAGTATGAGCCAAATGTTCAGCTTCTCTCATTAAAAAACAGAATTATGCAACAGTATAGACCCTGCAAGCCTATTGTTTTAAGAAGGAATTAAGCAGAATTTGTTTATTCAGTCTGGAGGGCTCAGCTAATAGATGTCTTCTGAAATGTGGAAGAAATCTCCTTGTTATAAAAGCTTAGCCAGATATTGGAGTCTGAAAGAGGGGGAGGAGAAAAGATGGCAAAGAGAAGGAACAGCTCTAGGATGAAAGTAAAATAGTAGGGCTTTTGAATCCTGATTTCCCTTCTCTGGGTTTTTGGTTTCCAAGGGATTGATGCAAGGCTAAGAGACCTTCCACAAGTGAGTAGTACACCAAGGGCAGAGCTGTATTATTTACCTGCTTTCCCATTTCTGGGGTGACAACCCAACTTGTTGTTCCGAGTGCAACGTTATTTAGAATGAAAGAAATTGCACTGAGACAATTGGCAAAAATTGGGATTTTTCTTGACAACCAATATATCTACTTTGTACTGAGAAGATGTACATAACCAACCCAGATGGGCCTTCTGTGTGTCATGCACCCTGAGAGGAGAGCCAGCCAGCCTGTTATCAGGAAGTTTCTGGAGAGGTTAAGGGGATCCACAGTAGAGGCAGGTAGAAAACTCTAGGCCAGGAGACTGGATGAAGTAAATGGTAATCACTCAAAGGTTGGCAGCATAAATCAAAGAGCCAACCATGAATTTTCCAGAGGTAGCTGTATTATCAGAGTCTATTAGACCGTAGTGACCAGAAGATGAAGGACATTGAAATGAAGGGTGTCCTTGCTTGCTCTGCCACAGGGATGTGTAAGCCATATTTTCCCTCTTACGTCCCTGGAGATCCAGTTAGGGAGGGAAACAGGTGAAGGGGTGGCTATATGGGAGGTTGAATATTTTTATTAATAAAATGTTAATGGCCTTTTAAGATATGGGGTTTGAGTAAATTTAAACTAGATACAAATTTATTTCAGTTTCTATTTCATGGAAAGATTAGTTACGAACAAAAATAAGGGAGCTGTATCTCTGCAAATCTAAGTTCTATGAATTGTGTGACCCTCTTTGCTGTAATTAAATAACTATGTTGTTTACTGATAGGGGCCAGAGATCTTCTTCTTCTGCATTACTTCCAAAAACTCTTAGTAATGTTATCAATTTGTTTAATCATTCTCTGGGATCTATCTGATATGAATGGTCCTAAGAAACCTATAAAGTAGGCATTATTAGCCCATTAGCCTTTAAGCCCAAGTGAGTTAAGGCTAAGAGAAATTGAAGGGCTTAATTTAGTTAATCTAGCTAATAAGTGATAGAGCCTGGATTTAGACCAGGCTAAAAAATTATATGGCCGAATACTACCTTTTATGCTAAATTGCCTTATTTTATCAATAAATAGATTAGAATTGGTGCATTAAACTCTTGACCTCTAATCTCTTCTGTGTGATTTTAAACCATGACTTAAAATTGAATAATTACTGAACTTTTTACATGCTTATAATACATGTTCTCAACTAAATTTAAAATTATTTGGTGTTTTCTTCTTGATTGTCCCATGTCTATGTTTCTTGCATTATTGTTGTCTTTAGAGTTACACATTTATTGGGGCACCTGGGTGGCTCAATTGGTTAAATGTCTGATTCTTGGTTTTTCTGAGGTCATGACCTCATGGTTTGTGAGTTTGAGCGTGTCAGTGCGGAGCCTGCTTGGAATTCTGTCCCTCCCCCCTCTTGCTCTCTCTCTTTCCCTCAAAATAAGTAAAAATAAACTTTAAAAATTTAGAATTAGACATATATTCAGTAAGTATTTATGGAACGCCTATTATATGCCAGGGACTATTTTATGTTTGCGATACATTAATAAAACCCTTGGAGATGATCCTTATCCCCTTGGAACTAACATTCTGTCAGTGTAGACGAAAAATAAATGAAATGAGTAAGGAAATTATAAGATCTAGTGGAAGATGGTAAGTGCACTGCGCGAAAATGTAAAGTTGGGTAAATGGAGTTGGCAATGCTAACAGTTTGCTATTTTAGGGAAGATGAGAATAGGTCCATTAAAATTCACCAGAGAATAGCCTGAGGAAATGACTTTGCATTTGGTCCAAAGTAGAGCAGGGTGTAAGGAAACTTGGCAGTGTGGCCAGAGGAGAATAAATAAGATAAAGTCAGAGAACAGTTGGAGCTGCTGTTGAACAGATCTGATAGAAACTTGAGGGTCATTGCAAGAAAGTTAAGATTGTAATAAGGCTTTTAAGTAATTTATATTCTTCCCAACATCCAGTATGGCAGTAGGCACATACTTCTTTTTACTGGCAGATGATATCTTTACTCTTTAAAGTTCTTTACTGGAGGATTGTGATATGCAGACACATTATGCTTACATTTTTGTTGATGGACAATAATCTATCATAGATCCTTTTATTAGCAGATTCCTGCTTTGTCTGCTTAGAAAGTGATTTTTAGTTGCTAATCCATTGCGAATCACTGGATTCTCTTTACTGTCTCTGACTATTTCCTGTGCATCAACTTTGTGTTTGTTTTTTTTTTTTTTTCCAAACCACCATAAACCTCAAGATCAGGTAACATCATGCACAGACAGGATTTCAAGAGTTGTTACTGTTGTGGTTGTTCTTTTCTTTTCTTTCTTCCCATGTTTAAAATTGTGCTAAGTGATTGAGAGGAAGGAGTTAAGAAGGCAGCTTTATTCTCTTTGTCACCTGGTTCCCAGGGAGAAAGGACTGGTGATATTTGTTAGCAAGGAAAGCTTTATCTTGAAAATGCCTTCAGCACAATGCCTTGGCTAAGGAAAATTAAACTAAGATTAGGAACTTGGCACCCTGGAGAATGTCTCCTAAACTATGGAAGCCTCTGGGATATAAAATGAAAATGTTTTAAATTGGGTACTCCCACTGTGTGAAGACCCTGTGAACCTCCCCTAGAAACCTTATCCATTCTTGACCAGAAAGGTGACCCTAATCTACCAGGGGAGGATCTGATGTCTTCCTTTCTCTGTCTGGTCCTTTTAATTGATAATACTTATTCGAGGGTAATACAGGTTAAAGTCTCTAATTCATGTTTGTCTAATCTGGCGATCTAACCGGTTAGCTCAGTGTTAGAAAGTGAATCTTCAAAAATTATTATCCATAAGAAAGGACCAAATTTACCACAGGTTCATAGATTGGTGTTTTTCTGGTTTTGTTTTTTTGTTTCTGTAAACCTAGGGGAACATCAAAGGGAGCAAGCGTCTTTTGCATGGCATTATTTGGGGAAATTGAGCTCTAAATATTTTGAGAGGAGTCTAAAGGTGAATGGCATGTCACTAAGAGGTAAGAAAACAAGTATTTAGCAAGCACAGAGGAAAGAATATCCATATTGTTCTTTCAGATTTGATAGCTGGGAACAGTTAGCTCATTCGAGAAATTCTGCAAGTTGTTTGAAACTTTTGAAATTTCTTTTCTGAAAATTGTTTTGGGAAATTTATCTTTTAAAAATGTCTCTGAATATGGCATATCTTTATTCTTTGGAGTTGTGTTTCATTGTTGGAAAAATTTAGAAGCTACCTAGGAATAAGTGCTATGAATAAGGTAGCTATTTGAGGATTTAAAAAATATGTGACTACAGTCCTGCCTCGTTTACTTGAATGGTTTATAAACTAAATGTAAAGATAACTCTCTAAGTGAAATACAAAACTACCTGATCAAAATAGCTTCATTGGAATAAATTATGCTTTCCTAAGATGATTGCTTGAAGGACAGCTCTCACGTGGATGTTTCTCTCCTGATCGCCTACTCTGATCTTCCTATTTAAAATATCTACTTTGATAACTGTATTTAAAACAGTTATTTTTAATCAAGCTCTTTGTTCAGTAGATGTTTTTACCTATCCCATTGTTAATGATTGCTATTTATGGAGATCAGAACTGTATTAAAATTATATATTTTAATTTTTTCTTAATCACAGTGAGTATGGCTCAGAGGAAAAGAGTGCAAATTTCCTAGTATGGATTCAAGGGAATAATATTGGGTTTTTCTATTAGCAGCCTAATGAAACTCTTGCATTGTATTTATCACAAAAAACCCTATAAATACCTTTTACAAATAGCTAATGATTATAAGAAATAACATGTTTCAGTCTTTCTTCAGTATAACACAAAACATTTGCTTTTTATGCTCCTTTATCTACATCAGAACACTATGATTTAGTTTCTGCTGAAGTGATAGCTTCTTTTCTAACCAAAGAGTGCGGAATAACTTATAGAAAAGTTGAGATGGGCTAACTAGTCCTAAAAACTGAAAAGTACTTATTCTGCTTTATAATATGCATGAGGTAATTATATGTGTGTGTGTTCATGGATATTACACACACACATTCATTTTTAACCTAAATACTACAATATAAAATTTAAAAAATATTGGTGTGTGTGTCAGTTGGCATCTTATAAGACAGTGAGACATAATTAGCAATCCAAGAGGCTTAATGGGAGAAATGCCTGTAAGAAGGAGGAGGAAAGTTTTGACACCTGCCAAAGGAAAAGGAGATGGAGCATAATTGGGCAGGAGAGCTGCAGGTGGTAAGGCAGATGTGACAGAACCGTGGTGAAACCAATAAGGAGCTCTCCATCAAAGATAGCTGACAGAGGAGTCTGGTGTTAGACAGAAATAACCAGGCTTTATTACCTACATCATGCTCAATTGTTGGCTGTTGGCAATTGGCAAAGAGTATGACCTCCACGCAAAATTTGAGGTGAACACTGAAGACACTAACACTGGGAGGTATCAGTAACTGGACTCTTTGGTACTGAATGGCAAGCTCTTTCTTGAAGATTGATCCAGGTAGCACATGATCATGACTGCCTCAGTGCGGGCAAGTGCTTGCACGTGTGTGTGTGTGTGTGTGTGTGTGTGTGTGTGTGTGTATACTACTATAGTCAAATTAGAGTAGATACAAGAAAGTCCTTTATCATTTAGAGAATATCATTTTGTAAGATATTCTAGTGTTACAACCCATATAAATAGGTTTTATAAGCTTGCCTGTCTTTCCTTGGAAAAACTACGTGTAGTTGGCTTGACTTGTGCCAATTTAAAAAGATTACTGAAATGTCCGTATTCCTGACCATTGGCAATAGTTCTTTCTGTTAGGACTAGGAGGACTTGAACACAAGGAATGAGATGGGAATGGATGTGCTGGAATTCAGTGCCTACCACAGATCCTGTACAATCAAATCCCCACACTCATTTTCCTCTTCATATTCAGGGTAGAAGACATGAAGAAGGGAAAATGAGAGGGATTTAGTAGAGGGTTGTCTGGAATAAATAGTTTATTCTTGGTCAGAGGTAAGAAAGTAAAATGAAAACCTCTGAAATAACTGGATTATGGTCTTTATTTCCCTGATCATTGACTTACACCCACCAGCACTTAAATGGAATCAGTTATCCACCCTAGAAGAAACATGGTCAAAATATATTACTAGCCCTTATTATATTGATATTTATTTTCATTTTATGAATTTTTATGAAAAATTCAGTGTGTTAAAAACCCTATAGCACCAATAATTATATAAAGGATGGGTCAGTATAATAAAAAGGTAGGGATACAGCTGTTGGAGCTTTATAGGTCAGAAAATATTTTTAACTGATTTTCACACACTTCTGCTGATCTGTTTTGTGCCCATGGAAAGAGAAGTGAAAAAAGCATATGTAACACATTTTGATGCAAAACATAGAAGTATAATGGATTTACAGATATTTTTCTTTGAGAAATCTGAACCTTCTTGTTCTCACCAAAGGGATGTTGGTGTCATTTTAAATGTCCTTTTTGAAATGTAGCTAATTAAATTTTACATGGCCTAGGTTTATAAACCTACAGTGTTCAGAACATATCAATTAATCATTAGGTATTAATTTGGTACCTACTATATGATGCAGAATTTGTAATGGCATTGTATAGCACACATAAGGAAAATAAGATAAAGCCTTTAACCACCATGAACATCTCATCTACTTGAAGAGAGGAGAAAAATGTACAAAATACAAAGAGAAAGACATAACACAGTATATATTCTAGGACTTTGCAACATTTCTAATGGCTTAGAGATGGTTGAGTTGGCTGGGATTGGTTATAGGAAATTTATGGAGAAAGTTGGATGCAAGGTAGACATTAGAAAATGGGTAGGTGTGAAATAGACAAAGGAAAAACACAAAGGTGTTCTAAGCATGGTTGGAAACAACTGGCATCATTGTCATTTACAGACATAGGGAGGATTATCTGATTTGGCTGGATAACTTATGTTGTAAGCAAGAGAGAAGTAATATAAAATAATTGGACCCTTTAGCCCAGATTATTGGAGGTCCTGGGCTTACACATGGTGTTAAAGGCAATAAAGAATCATTATAATAACAAAATGTAATTGGGCTAAGTTTTAGTATCAGCCCAAGTATAATTGCTGAGGATTTCCCTTTCATTTCACCACTTCTCTGAGGAGTCACTCCATTGTTTTGGGAAGCATATGCATGTTCTAGACTGTTGGAAAAGGTTAGTCCACATTGGAGGATTTGGATGGGACTCAGTGAATTCCTGGCTTTTGGAGACTGTCATTCCTGCTTATAGTTCTGTGGGAGACGTACAGACTGCTGTCAGAGGAAGGCCCCTATCAGGCCTCTAAAAACAGCACATCTCACAGCCTCACAGGGCTCCTTATCACAGGGTTGGGCAGTAGGCTTGTCTTGGCTCCCTGTTGCTGGTGCGGGACCTTGCCTGGCAGGGTCTAAATGTAATTTCTGGGGCGCCTGGGTGACTCAGTTGGTTAAGTGTCCGACTTCGGCTCAGGTCATGATCTCACATTTCATGGGTTCAAGCCCTGCATTGGGCTCTATGTTGACAGCTAGCTCAGAGCCTGAAGCCTGTTTCCAATTCTTTGTCTCCCTCTCTCTGACCCTCCCCTGCTCACACTGTCTCTCTCTCTCTCTCTCCTAGAAATAAATAAAACATTAAAAAAATAAATGTGATTTCCCTCCTCTTTCTGGAGTCCCAGGTCTTATCTTCAGCATCTCATTTCAAGCTCCATAGATACCCTACAAATTACTATGCCTTTGAGTTTTCCTCTCCTGAGTCCTGTTGATTCTTATTAGTCTTACGTTAAATAGAGTAGTCAGGGTTATCCTCTTGTCTTTTTTGAATCTATTTTTATGGCATGAACTCTGTGCTCAAGGGTCTTTACTTCATAATAATCTTGCTTCCTATAAATGAAAAACATTGTTTTGTTTTTGTTTTTGTTATGGGTTCAAGAGCTTGTTTTAATTAAATAAACAAGAACAAAAATTGAACATTGGCAGTTTCTTAAAATTTTTAAAACTGCTTCGCAGTTTTAATCCTATTTAGGAAAAGTAGGTGCTTCTGATTAAGGAATTACAGGTGAGGAAATAATATAAAAAGTATAATATTTAAAGTTGTTATCTCACTATATAATAATAATAGTTAATATTGATTAACCACTTAGTCTGTGTCAAAACCTGGAACAATACTTGTGGAGTATCTCATTTTGATTAAATGATTAATGATTTGATTAATACATATAATTTTAAGGGGTATGCACCTCAAATTACATATTTTATGAGTAAGATAATAGAACTCTGAGAAGTTAAATACTTTGCCAAGCTTATAGCACTAGTAACTCACTGGTGAAGTTCAGATTCCAATGTAGAAAGTCTACTGCAGAGCCACTGCTTTTACTGGCTGTGCTCTCAAAATATTTTCTTTATCAAGGGATTAACATAATTAGAAAAGTAGTTTTAGAAGATTAGTCTGGCATCTGCATAAGAGCCTGGAGAGAGGATTATTAGTTTGGAGGTTATTTTAATCTTTTAGTATGTTAAGAGCTGCAGGCATAAAATGAAGTGGAGGTCTTAGATGTTTAGCCCTAGTGGACCAGGGTAAAGTAAGCAACATTAAGGGCAGGGGATTTAAGACCAGTAGTTTGAGAAACTACCAGGAAAATATACAGTACACTCTAGGAATGTTTGTCAAACTTCCTTGACCACGAAGTTACCTGGGACACTGGTAAAAATTATAGAATCCTGAAATGGTCTGTCAGAGGCAGATTTTCCAAAGGTGTATCCTTTTGAAAATGAGGGTACCAGATGATTTTTTTGTGATCTGAAAAATTGGAGAAGACATTATAGAATATGCCTTGCAATTTTTTTCTCTATAAAAGCTATATATTACATAATTATAGTGGCTTTTCTTAACTCACCGACACAATTTACTTTTTATAGTTACTACCTGATGTACAACATGGTCTAGGCCCAAGCTGTTAAAGGTTTTCAGTTCAACTAGTAAATCATCCAGGCAACTGGAGGTTTTATTGGCACTGAATTATTGTTCGCAGTAGCACACTGTATTGACTTTGTGCCATCAGACACGTGGTATGAAGTCACATGCCATCATTCATTCAGCCCTTTAATATTGACGAAGAGGAAGGCGATATGTGAACTTCTGATCCACATATGTTCCAAAGAGCTTGTTTTATCGCTCAAGCCAGCCAATTTTAAAGTAGAATGTGGTGATTTTTCATATAATTTTCTTAGCTCCTTCTGTGGATTGTCAAAGTTCCCTATTTTTTGTGGGCTCAAGCTTTTAAGATCTAGGTTTAACATTCAATTTTTAAGTTGTGCTCGGGATTGAAACAATACATATATTGTGCTGAAAATTCTCTTCAGTCTTTATAATGGACTGGAAAAATGAATGTAATAACCAGTTTGACAGTAAATAATAACAGAATATGTGATCTTTTTACATACAAATTACCTCATCAATGTTATATATAATAGTTGCTAAGCACTTGGGAGTAAATGTATCTAGTTCAAAATTCATCAAGTAAAGTATCAGGTATATTCCAGGTAGTCCACTAAAGATGAGAAGTCTTCCCCACCCCCCCTCCCCACATACACACTTACAAACACAGAGTTGTTTGTTTATTTCCCAGATATTTTTAGTATTAATAAAAATCTCAGAGAGATCTGCAGACATGTGGATACGAAGTTCTTCCTCTAAAGCAGCACACATTACCCCTCTAGAGGCCAATATTATGTCTAGTGCAACTCTATTTTGAACTAGCAGCGTCGATTTTCATGAAATTCTTGGTTGGAGAGTTCTCTGGCCTTAGTGGCATTGTCTAAATCACCTACTATTTCCCCAGAATTCCTATAGTATAGTTACTATTTCAGTTCTTGTATCAGAGCCTTGTCTTCTCCTTGATTTAAATTACTTACTGATTCCTTTTTCCTAGAAGACACATCAGTGTGCAAAATGGACCCTGGATAATGTGAGAAACAATCCTGAAGGCAGGCATTAGTTTGCTATTTGCTATTGAGTTTCTATCCATTTGTAAGTAATAGCCAGTAGGCTTTTACGTCACATATCCAATACCAATCATTAAGGGACACCCAGTGATCTATCTTTGACAAAAATGCCTCTCTGGAATTGACAAATAATACTATAACATTTTGGCACCATTCATCAAGAATGGATTGGCACCAGACTGTGAGTTATAGTATCAAGATTATTAGATGAATCTAAAGCAAAAGAAAGGTAATATGTTTTCCTTGTAATATCCATGAAAGTAATCCAAACACATATCCCTTATATACTAATCCCCTTCAAATTCTATTTCTGTGAAAGTTCCCTTGTAAGAACTTGCTTTCACAAAAAGTCTCTGGATCTTATTTCAGTAGAAGCAAGAACCTCCTTTTCTATGTATGAAATGATAGGAAGTTTTAGATTACAGGATGCTTGGATAGTGTTGGTGTTTCCCATGTAAATCGTTATCCGGTGAATAAGTTTGGATACTCAAGAAATCAACTTGTTTATTATAAGGAACTGGAACCAAAGGAAGCTGGATAATTTCCAAAGTGAAATGTGTACAAAACTCATAATCAATTTGGTTGAATACTTTAAAAATATTATTATTAATATGTAGCTGACATACAATGTCATAATTATTTTAGGTGTACAACTAACTTAGTGATTTGATAATCAGTACTCACCGTGATAAGTGTGGTCACTATCTGTCATGATACAACCTTGTTACAATATTGTTGACTATATTCCCTATGCCATACTTTTCATTCCTGTGACTTACTTATTTTAAATTTTCTTAAAGTTTTATTTTGAGAGAGAGAGAGAGAGAGAGAGATAGAGAGCGCACAAGTGGAGAAGGGGCAGAAAGGAAGAGAGATAATTCCAAGCTCTGCACTTGCCGAGCCTGACATGGGGCTTGATCTCACCACCCTGAAATCATGACCTGGGCTGGAATCAAGAGTCCAATAGTCAGATGTTCAACCTACTGAGACACCTAGGCACCTCAGTGTAATCAGAAGTTTGTACCTCTCAGTCACCTTCACCTATTTCAATTGAATGATTTATAGCCAATTTGTAGCAAAATTATAGCCCATTATTGTACTCATACCAAGGAGTGACAGAGCCTAACAGTACACACAACAATCTTTAATATTAAAAATAGGGCACTTATGAGCCACATAGTTAAAAACGTCCGTATGCCAGCAAGAGCAAAAAAAGTAGTATAGAGAATACAGATTAAAAAGTGACAATCTGTGGTATTGTTCTATGCATCTTGGGTGAAAGCTATCTACATCTGAAGACAGACTGCTTTGGATTAGTAAGAAGCCTCAGCTTGAGATCTTCAGTAGGGATGGTCTTCCAGTGTTTGAGGATGGTTTATGTCTCTTTGGTTGGGGCATATGTGTCCAAAAGTCAGTTATTTAAGTGTTTCGCTGCTGTGCTAGTTATTACCAATACCTTATAGCATCCTTGTAGTTCAGATTATGACAGTCTTTTGTTAAACACAAAACTCTGACTTTTAGCTGAGGCTTTAGGGAAGTATCAGAGCCAAACAAATAGTGTTTGTAGACGACAGAGACTTCACATGGCTGTGGTTATTACTGATAATTTTCAAAAGTGAAAGATCTGATGAGAGTTCATTACCAAAATGCAGCTGACAAAGAAATTTGGTTATTTCTGTGACATGCAAAATAAACATAATAAAGACAATCTTAAAATTTTAGACAAAATGTCTATAAGCATAATTATTGGGCATGAAGAATGTTTTAACATATAGTAAATGGTATATCTTATTTATAAAAAAATGTATTTTTTATAGAGGAAAGTATCTTGAAATGTAACATATAATTAAACAGAGATATTATATATATATCATATCAAGACTATGCTAAGCAGATAATAAATTTTATGAGTCTAGAGTAGGTCTTTAAAAATCGCTCTATTTTAATAGAACTCTGTGGATAAATTTGATGTGCATCCTGTATTAAAAAGCACCACTCTAGAAAGTGCTAGATTCAAATTAAAGTAAGAGTATGACATTTTAAATAATAACTGATATTATGAAACTTGTTTGAGAATTATCAAAATAATTATGATAAATTATCATACCACTGTTGCCTACATCAGGTAGTACCACTAACTCTGAGATATAAAAAATATGTCAAGGCCAGCAAGGGTACTGATAAATCTCTTGTCAATTCTCCTTTAGCATATACAGTTTCTGAAATACTGAGGCATTTTACTGCACAATTTAATCTAGAAAAAGCTGAGCCTCTTTTCTGATTTGACAACTCTTGCCATGGAACTCATTAAAAATAATATTTCAAACAATCTTAATTATTTTTGGCACCTTCTTTTCCACAGTAAAAGAATGTCTTCATACTTTTCAGGGATCCTCTGGGAAATCCCAAAGATATTTTTAAGAACAAAAGATATCCTGAAAGTTATTTTACTTCGTTTAACATTTAGGATTAAATCTTAGGAAGGAAAAAAAAAATTAAAAGTTGTCAGGAGATTTGAATACTTAGGAATGTGAGTGTTGAGAAACAATTGACTACTCAACTGAAAGTAACAATAGACATTTGAAAATAAACAGAGAAGATAACATAATTTTTAAGAACTGTAACTCTTTCATAGGTGAGAAAGTTTTGTTTTCTTAGGTAAACAAGAATGTAATAAAACCAAAGGAAAGTACAGAAAATTATCCTGACAAAACACAGAATCTTTGTTATCCATGCAGATTACACAGAAAAAAATGCTTTAGGGGCAGCTGGGTGGCTCAGTCAGTTAAGTGACTGACTCTTGGTTTTGGCTTAGGTCATGGTCTCACAGTTTGTGAAATCTAGTTCTGCTTTGGGCTCTGCTTCAGATTCTTTATATCCTTCTCTTTCTGCTCCTCCCCTTCTTGTGTGTGTTCTCCCTTTCTCTTTCTCTCAAATAAATAAACATTTTTTAAAATTATTTATATTTTAGGTGAAAGCTATAATTAGTAAACTGAGGACACAAACCCATCAAAATTGAGCAAACTTTGCTAGGAATTTAACGCGTTTCGTTGCTTGTCAGACTCATTATCTATTCTTACTATAATCTGAGAAAATGAAATTCCCTTTCCTTCTGCCTTTTACTACTTTCTGTATCCATCAGGTTTTGTTCTTGTCATTCAACTTTTTTAAGACAACTATTTTCTTTTTTTTTCTAAGGGAAAACACATCTTATTACTTTGCACATAAAATTGTGCCTCTCTGACAGGACCATTAGTGGTAGAGTCTCATTCAAGTATATTAATTAAAACTTTTAGCCAAGGCAATTTCTGTTTCACAGAGAAAACTCAGGGGGTTGAAAATTGTCACTGTCATGTAGTAGCATCTTAGATGAGCAGAATTTATGATCACACATTAAAAAACTTTCTACAGACACAATAATCCTTTGTACAATTTCTAAAACAAAAGTGAAAAATAGCTTCTCGGTAGAATGTAAACATAAGAAACACAAGTATATGAACTTAAAACTATGCTTGGTAAGTGATCTTTAGTATTCTGAATGCTTGGAAATGATCTAGGAATCCAATTAATACAGATTAATTAGGTCAGTTTTATGGTAGTTCTAAAGATCTTGTAAGCTAATCTCATATATCATAAGATATAATTAGTGTTGAAGCAAAAATTTCAGAATAATGAATCAATTTGGTTAAATGCCAATTTAACAATTTTAAAACTTTACACTTAAGTAGGTGAGTGGTAGCTTAGTTGATTAGGAATTCTGCATAAGCATAGGAAGAACATTCCAAGTAGACTAAAAATGTAAGCTTGTATTATACCCTATGTTGATAAATCAGGGAAGACATAGCTTTTTTATTAAACAAAATAATAAATAAGTCTTTTTTGTAAAATTTTACATAAAATATGGGAAACTGCATTCTTAAAATATTTGAGTTAAAATTTTATGAGAACACCCAAATATGTAAACAAATTAATAACAAACATAAACTCATTGATAATAATACAATAATAGGTGATTTTAATACCACTTATAGCAATGGATATATTAAGCAGAAAATCAACAAGGAAACAATGGCTTTGACACACTGGACCAGATGGACTTAACAGATACACAGGTATATTCAGAACATTTCATTCTAAAGCAACAAAATACACATTCTTTTCAAGTGCATATGAAACATTCTCCAGAATAAATCACAAACTGAGTCACAAATCGAGAGCATACCATGCATGTTTTCAGATCACAATGCTATGAAACTTGAAGTCAACCACAAGAAAAAATTCGGAAAGCCCACAAACACATGGAGGTTAACGAACATCCTACTAAAGAATGGATGGGTTAACCAGGAAATTAAAGAAGAAATAAAAAAAATACCAGCAAATGAAAATGAAAACACAATAGTCCAAACCTGTGGGATACAGCAAAGGCAGTCTTAAGAGGGAAGTATATTGCAATTCAGGCCAATCTCAAGAAACAAGAGAGGTCCCAAATGGACAACGTAACCCTACACCTAAAGGAGCTAAAAAAGGAACAGCATATAAAGCCTAAAGCCAGCAGAAGGGAAATAATAAAGATTAGAGCAGAAATAAATGATAGAGAAACAAACAAAAACAGTAAAACAGGTCAATGAAACTAAGAGCTGGTTCTTTGAAAGAATTAACAAAATTGATAAACCTCTAGCCAGATTTATCAAAAAGAAAAGAAAAAAGATCCAAAGAGATAAAATCACAAAGAAAGAGGAAAGATCACAACCAGTACCATAGAAATACAAACAACTATAAGAGAATACTATGAAAAAATATATGCCAACAACTGGGCACCTGGAAGAAATTGACAAATTCTTAGAAACTCATAAACTACCAAATCTTTCACAGGAAGAAATAGAAAACTTGAACAGACCCATAACCAGCAAAGAAATTGAATCAGTGATAAAAAATCTCCCAACAAACAAGAGTCCTGGGCCAGATGGTTTCCCAGGGTAATTCTACTAGACATTTAAAGAAGAGTTAATACCTATTCTTCTCAAACTATTCCAAGAAATAGAAATAGAAGGAAAGCTTCCAAACTCATTTTACAAAGCCAGCATTACTTTGATTCCAAAACCAGTCAAAGACTCCACCACAAAGAATTATAGGCTAATATCTCTGATGAACATGGATGCAGAAATTCTCAACAAGATATTAACAAATCAAATTCAACAGTACATTAAAAGAATTATTCAGTATGATCAAATGAGATTCATTCCTGGGCTGCAGGGCTGGTTCAATATTCACAAATCAGTCAACGTTTTACACCACATTAATAAAATAAAGAATAAAAACTATATGATCCTGTCAATAGATACAGAAAAAGAATTTGACAAAATAGAGCATCTATTATTTTTTTTCTTAATGTTAATTTTTGAGAAAGAGAGAAAGGAAGAGAGCAGGGAAGGAGCAGAGACAGAGGATCCTAATCAGGTCCTGTGCTGACAGCAGCGAGCCTGATGTAAGATCTCAAGAGCCATGAGATAATGACCTGAGCTTAAGTCTGATGCTCAATTGACTGAGCCTGCCCTGCACCCCAATACAGCATCTATTCTTGGTAAAAACCCTCAGTAAAGTAATGATAGATGGAACACACCTCAACATCACAAAGGCCACATACAAAAGGCGCACAGCTAACATCATCCTCAATGGGGAAAAAACGGAGAGACTTTTTTCCTACTCTCAGGAAGAAGACAAGGATGTCCACATTCCCCATTACTATTTAATATAGTACTGGAAGTCTTAGCCTCAGCAATCAAACAACAAAAAGAAATAAAAGGTATTCAAATTGGCAAGAAAGAAATCAATCTTTCACTATTTGAAGACAATATGATATTCTATGAAGAAAACCTGAAATACTCCACCAAAAAACTGCTAGAACTAATACATGAATTGAGCAAAGTTGCAGGATATAAAATCAACATGCAGAAATCTGTTGCATTTCTATACAGTAATGATCAGCAAAAAAGAAGTCAAGGAATTGATCTCATTTGCAACTGCACCAAAAACAATAAGACACCTAAGAGTAATCCTAACTAAAGGTAAAAAGATCTGTATTCTGAAAACTGTAGAACTCTTACGAAAGAAATTGAAGAGGCACAAGGAAACACTAAAAAGTTCCAATCTTATGGATTGGAAGAATAAATTATTGTTAAAATGTCTATACTACCCAAAGAAATCTACACATTTAATGTAATCCCTATTAAAATACGACCAGAATTTTTTGCAGAGCTTGAACTAATCCTAAATATTGCATGGAGCCAGAAAGGACCCTGAATAGCCAAAGCAGTCCTGAAAAAGAAAACCAAAGCACCACTATTCTGGACTTCAAGCTGTATTACAAAGCAGCAGTTATCACGACAGTATGGTACTGGCACAAAAATAGACATATAGATCAATGGAACAGAATAGAGAAGCCAGAAACAGACCGAAGACTATATGATCAATTAATCTTTGACAAACAAGAAAGAATATCCAATGGAAAAAGACAGTCTCTTCAACAAATTGTGTTGTCAAAACTGTATGGGAAAATGCAGAAGCATCCATAAAAATAAAGTCAAAATGGATGAAAGACCTAAATGTGAGACAGGAAATCATCAAAATCCTAGAAAAGAACACAGGCAGCAACCTTTTTGACCTCAGCTGGAGCAACTTATTATTAATGTGCCTGAAATCAAGGGAAGCAAAAGCAAATATGAGCTATTGGGACTTCAGCAAGATAAGCTTCTGCACAGCAAAGGAAACAATTGACAAAACTAAAAGACAGCCTACAGAGTGGGAAGATATTTGCAAATGACATATCTGATAAAGGGCTAATATCCAATATCTATAAATAACTTATCAAACTCAACACCCAAGAAACAAATAACCCACTTAAGAAATGAGCAGAAGACATGAACAGACACTTTTCCAAAGAAGATATCCAGATGGCTGAAAGACACATAAAAGATGCCCAAATCACTCATCATCAGGGAAATACAAATCAAAACCATAATGAGATACCACCTCACATCTGTCAGAATGGCTAAAGTTAACAATACAAGAAACAACAGGTATGGATGAGGATATGGAGAAAGGGGAACCCTCTTACACTGTTGGTGGGAATGCAAGCTGGTGCAGCCACTCTGGAGAACAGTATGGAAGTTCCTCAAGAAACTAAAAATAGAGCTACCCTATGATCTAGCAATTGCACTATTAGGGACAGAACCAGGGAACTGGAGTTAAACATTTCAAGTTGTTCACTCTTAGAATAATCTTAGTATAGTGGTTCATAGCACTGGCTTTGGAATGAAATATTCTATTCTATCTCCTCCCTTGTCCCTTGCCAACTGGGTGATCTTGGGCAAGTTACACAATATTTATGAGTCTTGGGCCCCTGGGTGGCTCAGACAGTTTAGCATCTGGCTTTTGATTGACACTCAGATCATGATCTGATGGTTTGTGAGATAGAGCCCTGCATCAGGCTCTGTGCTGATGGTGTGGATCCTGCTTGGGATTCTCTCCCTCCCTCTCTCTCTGTCCCTCTCCTGTTTGTGTGGTAATGCCCCCCCCCAATGAACTTTAAAGATTATGTTTTAAAAACCCCAATATTTATGAGTCTCAGATTTTAAATCTCTCATGGGGGATTATTAAAACCTAGGGCTGTTTTGAGCTTAACTGAGGTAAAATATGTACTTAACTGAGGTAAATATTTATTGCAGTGCTGGCATGTACCAAATAGTCCACGTATTCTACATGATGATAAGATGAGAATGATACAAATTCTGCTGATGTATTGATACATTTGCTGACTGTCACTTAGGAAATTAGAAAATGGTTGGTGCCATCCTTTGTTTTAAGCATTCTGCATATTTTAAAATGTAATGCATTACTTTTCAGCCTTTGGTTCTTTAGGTTCAACATTTTCAGCTCATATAATCTTTTCCAAGTCATAAGATTTGCAAATCTGTAAAATTTTCATAGTTTTTCTATGAACTTTCTTCACCTTTTCCAGTCTTCTAGCTCTAGTTCTCCAATTTTTTTAGAGTATGAAGTTCATCATATTTTAATATGAAACAGGGTCATTACACTCATTATTCTTTCTAATTCATTGTGTATGATTGTTGTTTTAGCTATCTACGAATGGGAGTTTTTGATTCATAATTATTTTGATTTGTAATTGATATGACCTTTCAGTGGTTGTATTATATAGTTTTGCTGAAAAAATATTAAGCAAACATTAGTTTCTGTTCCCATTTTAAAGTATTACTAATATAAATCTTTTTTTGATATTCTGGAGTCCTAAAAACACTTTTAGCCAAACATAAACAGAGTTTCAGAAAGGTAGACTTTGAGTTGTGCAAGAAAACACTCAAGGCCATTCAGACAAGAGTTATTTCAGAAGTAGCTTTTAATGTCACATAAAACTGTGAAGCAAACAATTCTTCAGTAGCCTCAAGCATGTAAAAGACTGGGACTCTTAGAGATTTGACAGTCTAGCTAGGTTTCTCAACCTTTTCCTTTCCAGTGTGGCTCCCTAATACTTTTTTCTCCTTTTCTCATTAACAATCCATAGAACCTAGCTCTGACTACAAAATTACTCAGGGAATATTTTGTTGAATAAATGAATCAATGAGTACATACAGGATATCTTCCTAAAAAGTTCATCATTTCTCTCTCAATTCCACATATTCCCATTATAGACATAAAGGATATTTATACATACTACTGATGTACAAAATGGCGTATATATTTTTGCTAAATGTACAGATGCTTGAATTATTTAGTCCATTGAAGTGCTTGACAAATTTTGGCATTTCTGGCTTAGGTTTTTGCAAAAAATGTGTATTATCAAGACACCCCAAAACATGGTCTATTTTGAATAGGATGTGCTCAAAGTGAAGTGCTTCAAATCCCCAAAGCACAATGTGAGGTACTGCCATTAACTTTTTAAAAAATGTTTACTTATTTTTGAGAGAGGAAGAGACAGAGTGTGACTGGGGGAGGGACAGAGAGAGAGGGAGACAAAAAAATCCGAATCAGGCTCCAGGCTCTGAGCTGTCAGCACAGAGCCTGATGTGGGGCTTAAACTCACAAACTGACATCATGACATGAGCTGAAGTCAGATGCTTAACTGACTTGAGCCACACAGGTGCCCCTGCCATTAACTTTTGATTTGCTAGCCGAGGAAGGTAGAGGAAACAGGAGGCTGGCATATAGAAAATGGAAATGGAGTGGACCAATTTGAGCAGCAAAGTATAGGAACTCTGGAAATCAGAGTAATCAAGTGGATGGACTTAGAGTGTAATTTGAGAGCACAAGCTATGGAATCGGGCTGCCTGAATTTGTACTGTTATTACTTGTTAGTAATGCACTAGCTGTGTGCAAACTTTCTTGTTTTCATTTCTTGATCTATATGGTAGGAATCACAATACTTACTTCATGGGTTGGTGTGAGGATTAAAGAGATACTTTATAAAATACATCGTGGAGCACCCAGCACATACTAAGGATAATATTGTTATTCTTACAGAAATTATAAATCAGAGGATTCTCATGTTCTATGAGACTTGACTTTTCTGGTGAACTCACATATATAGAGCAGTATCATTGGAAGTATTTTTGCATATAATTTCATGAAATGAATATATTTTTATTATAGTTTTATTTTTTTTAATAAATGTTTTTGAGAGAGAGAGAGAGTAAGTGTGCATGCTTGAGTGAGCAAGGGAGGGGCAGAGTGAAGGAAAGAGAGGATCCCAAGCAGAGAGAGAGAGGGAGGAGAGAGAATGCCAAGAAGGCCCCACACTGTCAGTGCAGAGCCTAATGCAGGGCTCAAGCACATTAACCATGAGATTATGACTTGAGCCAAAATCAAGAGTCAGATGTTTAACCAACTAGAGCCACCCAGGTGGCCTTTTATTATCGTTTTTGAGGTCACATACCTATCAAACTTTGACTAAATTATTCTTACTTTCCTTTTTCCTCCTGTCTGTCCATTTCTACCCTCTTCCTTCCTTCCCTCCTTTCCTTCTTGCTTTCCTGTCTTCCTCCATCCATTCTTAAGTTCCTGTCTATCAGCATTTGCAACTTAACAAATGTTTTACAGACTCTTCTAGGTACTGAGAATTCTTTCCTTCATCATCTATCTAAATGTTTATGAAAAAAGATTGGTTAATTCTAAGTGAGTGATAGAAAGAATTTGAAAAAGAAATAATATTTAAACCAAGCCTTGATTGTTCTCCAGGTAAGTTGGGTAGAGTAGAAGGTGGAATGGGGAAAGAGAGAAAGAATAGAAGGTGAAGAATTATAAAAGGACAGTTATATGAAATAATACAGTGGTATTTAGTGGTATGAATATAAATAAAATGGCTTCATTGACGATTTTGATGATCATAGTGTTTTTAGCAGGGAAGTGACATAATCAGGCTCACCTCTGCCAGCAGTATAGAAGATAAATTAGAAATGAGAGAAAGATTTTAGGAGATTTCTATGATAATTCTGATGCAATACTCTCTGGAAAAAAGTACTTAGGATGAAGAGAATAAATAGGTACTAGAGAGGGAGACTAAACAGGATTGAAACACCAATTAAATCTACAATAATTATATATGTTTTCCAGGCTATGTTCACCTGTGGGAAGCCAAGAGATTATTCCCAGGGGGCACACGCTTACCTCTCCTTGACTTGAGGGTGATTCAAGTTTTCTGCTTCCACGTAGTGCCGAGTACTCTCCTTTTCCAATCAGTATCACTAATGTTGCTGGGGTCTCGTTTCTGGCCATAGTGGCTCGTGGCCCTTTCCCTTTGTTTCAGCTTTATGGCTTTTTGTTGTTTACACCGTTGTCGTTGCTGCTGCTTTTGTTGGTTCCTCTGCTATCATGGCTATGGGCAGTCCCCAAATTTTCCAGGACTGTTGCCCTTATCATGTTTGAAGTTCCTACTCATCTGCATCTGCTACTATAGCTGGTTCTGATCTTGTTTTACGTTGAACAGGAAGTATAGGAGAAGTAATAGGCTTTACAAATGTATTAATCTCAGTTAATAAATTTTAAGTGAGACAAAAAGTGCCTGGCATTTGGCTGACACTCAGCAAATATTAGCTATATTATTATGAGGTTGTTTTTATTACTTACCCTACGTAGGGAAATCAAGACCGAAAAAATGTCAAAGATGGAGCCAATAGATTTTTAGGGTGCAGGAAGAAGAAAATTCAAGGGGAATTTGCAGCCTGAAAACAATTTGTGGGGACTCATGTCTGGCACACTGACAATCATCTCAGGTTGATGAGGCTGAGGCTGTTACTGTACTTCCATTTCTGAGTCAAGACTGCCTGAGGAACAGGGAGGAACTCATCCACCAGGCTGATCCTCAGTGATGTCCTCTGTAGAAGTGGGGAAGGTAGGAGTTTCAACCCTCCAGAATTCTTTTTTTTTATACAAATAGTTATTGTCAAGTTGGTTTCCATATAACACCCAGTGCTCATCCCCACAAGTGTCCTCCTCTGTGCCCATCTTCCTCCTCCCCCCCACATCCATCAGTCCTCAGTTTGTTTCTCAGCATTCAAGAGTCTCTCATGGTTTGCCTCTCTCCCTTTCCCCCACCATTTCCTCCCTTCTTCTCCCCCATGGTCCTCTGTTAAATTCCTCCTAATCCTCCTATACGTGCAAACATATGGTATTTGTCCTTCTCTGCCTGACTTATTTCGCTAAGCATAACACCCTCAAGGTCCATCCATGTTGCTACACATGGCCACATTTCATTGTTTCTCATTGCCATGTAGTATTCCATGGTATAGATAAACCACATCTTCTTGATCCATTCTTCTGTTGATGGACACTTAGGCTCTTTCCATGTTTTGGCTATTGTTGAGAGTACTACTATGTGTTCCTATGCATCAGCATTTCTGTTCCCCTTGGGTAAATTGCTAGCAGTGCTATTGCTGGGTCATAGGGGAGTTCTATTGTTAGTTTCCTGAGGAACCTCCACACTGTTTTCCAGAGGGGCTGTACCAGTTTACATTCCCACCAACATTGTAGGAGGGTGCCCGTTTCTCCACATCCTCGCCAGCATCTTGAGTTCTCTGATTTGCTCATTTGAGCCACTCTGACTGGTGTGAGGTGGCATCTCAGTGTGGTTTTGATTTGTATTTCCCTGATGAGGAGGGATGCTGAGCATTGTTTCATGTGTCTGTTGGCTATCTGGATGTCCTCTTTGGAGAAGTGTCTGTTCATATCTTATGCCCATTTCTTTACTGGGTTGTTTGTTTTTCGGGTGTGGAGTTTGGTGAGTTCTTGCTGCCATCCTGCAGGCCCTCGTAGGGGACCAAGGAATGCTTTTGTGCATATGAACTACTGTGACCTTAAGTCACACAGCATCTCATGCAACCTTCTTTAGTTGAACCTGAAGTTGATCTAGATGATTCATCTGCTCCTTTAAATTATTTCCAGTCTTTATTTAAATGAAGAGCAAACATTTCACTCAGATGCATTCATGGTACTTTGTTTCCTTGGGATTATTTTTGGACTGAGCAACAAGTAAACTTTATGTTCTATATACAAGGGTAATGCTAAGTAGTCTAAATTAGGTAATGCTAAGTAAACAGCTTCACTACAGTCTCAGTACAGAAATAATATGGAAGTTCCAAAACTTTTTTAATATTATGAATGCATTTGAGATTCTAGTGTTTCTAAACTACCACTGATGATATCATTAAGGTACAGAATTGATTTCTCAGGTGTCTTGACTATTAAAAAGTATGTAAGTTAGATTATAAGTTGGCAAATGTTATCATACACATTGTTAAAAATGTTTAATATTTTCAAATGTCACAGGAGAACCCGGAACTGTAATGTCAAGCATGGCACATCTGGGGTTTAATTTTGTAGTTCTTTGTAACATTTACCTTGCTAATCTTTGGTATTAATTTCCTTTTTCTTGTTTGATTTGCTCTGGGTAAAACTTTAAAGCATTTTTTATTTTGTATAAAATCTACATTTTGTCCTTTGTTTTGTTTTGCTTTGTATTTTTTTATGAGTGAAGCAAAGCTAAGAATGAAGAAAAAAGTAGGAAAAATACAATTTGCCAACTGTTCTTTCCTCTTTTCCCTCCCTTGGAGCCATGTACATTTACACTCCTGCCCAACCCAAACTATTTTAGGGAGTGATAAGGAGAGAGAAAAAGAAAAGGAAAAATAGAAGATAAGCCCTATCCCTCCTAACTCTTCCTTAACTTCTCCTCCCATTTTCTTTTTCATTTTTATTCGACACCATTTACTTCAATCTCCCCCTGGATCCTATTTCCACTGAGATTCTATTTGACTTGTCCTGATGTCTGATCCTTAATGTCATGCTATTCTACCCCAAGATCCTAGAGCTAGCACTAGTGGCTTGGAGCTGGAGAAATTCCGTCTTCTTCTGGTCGTCATGTAGGAAGTGTTCTATAATCAACAACTAGGATTATAAGAGGTGAGACAAGCCTCTGATACCCAGAATTTAAAGTACAGAATTCCTGTTCCCTTAGCCATAAGATTTCTGTTCTGAATTCTTTTCAGGTTCTAAATAAAGCAATTTATGTTTCTTCCAACAATACCTAGTATACGTGGGAGGGGAGTGAACAAATAAAGAGTGTGCTTCCTCTATTTTGAAGGGTTCAGTTTATTTTCTAAGCATTTAGTAAAACATTTTATTTGTTTGGTTTCATTGCCTTTCCTTTTCTCCCTCTTTCCCCTTTCTTTCTTTCCCCCTTCCTTTCTTCCTCCCTCCCTCCCTCCCTCCCTCTTTCTTTCTTTCTTTCTTTCTTTCTTTCTTTCTTTCTTTCTTTCTTTCTTTCTTTCTTTCTTTCTTCCTTCCTTCCTTCCTTCCTTCCTTCCTTCCTTCCTTCCTTCCTTCCTTTTATTCTTTCCTTACTTTCTTACAATTGACACACAATGTTACATTAGTTTCAGGTCTAAAACATAGTGATTTGACAACTCTGTTCATTACGCTATCCTCACAACGAGTGTAGCTACCATCTGTCACCATATAATGTTATTGTAAAACCATTTAATATACTCCCTGTGGGGTATTTTTTATCCTCATAACTTACTCATTATGTAACTGGAAGCCTATACCTCCCACTTTCCTTCATCCCTTTTACCCACCCCCTACCGCCTTCCCCTCTGGCAACCATCAGCTTGTTCTCCATATTTATGAGTCTGTTTCTGTGTTTTTCCTTGTTTGTTGTTGTTTTGATTCCACATATAAGTGAAATGTTATGGTATTTTTCTCTCCCTGTCTGGCTTAGTTCACTTTGCATAATATACTCTAGGTTCATCTATGTTGTAAATGGCAAGATATAATTCTTTTTAATGGCTGAGTAATATTCCATTGTATATATAAACGACTTCTTCTTTATCTATTTATCTATCACTGGACATTTGGGTTGCTTCCATATCTTGGCTATTGTAAGTAATGCTGCAGTAAACATGGGGGTGCATACATCTTTTAGAATGAGTATTTTAAATTTCTTTGGGTAATACCCAGTGGTGGAATTATTGGATCATATGGCATTTCTATTTTTAATATTTTGAGGAACTTCCATATGGTTTTCCATTGTGGTTACACCAATTTACATTCCCATCAACAGTGTCCGAGGGTTCCTTTTTTTCCACATTCTCCCCAACACTTGTTTCTGTCTTTTGATTTTAGCCATTTTGACAGGTGTAAGGTGATAGCTCATTGCGGTTTTGATTTGCATTCTCCTGATGATTAGTGATGTTGAGCATCTTTTCATGTGTTTATTGGTTCTCTGTATATCTTCTTTGAAAAAAATGTTTATTCAGGTCCTCTGCCCACTTTTAATTGGACTCTTTATTATTATTTTTATTTGGGGTTGAGTTTTATAAGTTCTTTATATATTTTGGATATTAACTTCTTATTGAATATATCATTTGTAAATATCTTCTCCTATCCAGTAGGTTGTCATTTAATTTTTTTGATGGTTTTCTTAGAGTTTGTCATTGAAGCACAGAATTTCTATTTTGCTTACCCTGCTGTATATGTGAATCAGATTGCTGAAAATTTCAAGCCTAAATTGTACTTAGGATCATGTCTGAAATAAACTTATTGGATTAAACCAGCTGATATGGTCCAATAGTATCATTTATACTTCCACATACATGTTACTGTATTTTTAGTTATCTTCTGAATGCTAAGCAAAGTTACCCAAGAGAGTATATATGGAAATTTTAGTATGTTTCTTACTAATTTTCATTTCCTGCTATCATGTGCTCAAACTTCAACACAAGTTGTATATGTTTTCTTAGGGAAGTTTTAAGAAAGGAACTTGAATATTTTGGGATACAGATTTTAATTTTCTTAGTAAGTATTGTCCTCAGAGGCATCTCAAATATTTTGAAGTTATGACTATAATATTGATCTATAATATTGAATCAATGAAAAATATTTTCAAATCTCTATATTGCTCATTTAAAATTTATCCTATTCTTTGGTACTTATAGGTTTTTCTTGGGAAATGTTTTATTTACAATTTTCCTTATTTTTTAAAATTCAAAATATTTTGTTACATTTGCATCTGACTGTTGTAGGAACCACAATGACTGGTTTAGAATTTGAGTTCCAGCACAGGTGTTATTCATCTTGGGAATGTTACTCAATCTTTCTGAACTTTAGCTTCATATTGTAAAGTGATGATAATGATAAGACCTACCAACAACATTGTTATGACATTTATATAATTTAATATCTGTGAAAAGATTAGAATAGTCCCTGGAACACAGTAAGAGCTATATAATTATTTGTTTTGTTATTATTTTGGATTATTTGGGAAAGATTAGGAAAAAGGATAAAAAGTGCACACCTGCAGAGGGAATTTTCTACAAAATGATGTTATAATAATCTCTCTTTGGAAAAGGGTACTAATTCTCACTGATCACTATTAGATTTAACATTGATGTATAATGAATCAGAGAAAACTTTGTATTTATAAGTATGAGATGGTTAGAAGAAAGCTTTAATATCTAAGTAACAACTATTATATTGAACTCTACTTAATAAGGCAAAGTATTGGAACAGCTATAATTCTTCACCACTCTTATTAGGAGGACTTAGGTGAAATAAGCCAACGAGAGCTAAGCACCCACTTCTGCTGCAGCAGAGGGATGCTGATAGACTACTCTGGAAATGGCCTGACTGGATCAAGACACAGGTCATGAGTGTGGTGGAGCAATAGAGGATGCTCAGCTTTGTCAGTGCTGGGACTGCCACAGGACACAGCACCAATGTGCTTTGAAATCTAGCTTGCACTTGATCATTTCCTCTATGAGAAGCATATGGGGTCCCAGGGTCCAAAAGAAGGCATTAATATTATAAACATGTCTAGTCATTTCCATCCCAAGGAAGAAAGCTGAGATAGAGAATGGTGACCATCTCTTATTCAGGATCAGGGATGGAAGAATAGAAGGGTGATTGATGAGAGGTCAAAAACAAAAGTTTTCTTTTAAAAATGTACCAAACCCAATGTGCTTGGCTTGAAGAGTATTAGCTGGGTTGCACCATTCTTGTGGGCTTAGGGAGAGTTAGATAGTCCAGTTTAGAAGTAATTTACACAGGTACTTTTTATTTTATAAAATGTGTCCTAATGTGATCCACACTGATCTCAAATGTGTTATCTCCAAACCTACTCATTATTTTTCCCCCAAACTGTTTCCCTTGTTTATGATTAATATTACCATGATCCACTTTTAAAACCACAAATCTCTGAAATTCTATTTAACTTTTCTCTTCTCACTTTCTATAGCAAATTCACTAATTTAATGTACTATATGCCTGCCACTGTTCTGGGAACTAGGGAGTAAATCAGTGAAAAGAAATCAACAACAACACCAGCAACACAGAGAATATCTGTCCTTTTGCGTTATTTCTAGTGGAAGGAGACAAGTTTACAAATAATAACACGTATAATGGAATATTGTGTTTTGTTATTATTTTTCATTTTCTTATGTTACTATGATTTGTTCAGATTATTACTGTCATGAATAAATCTTTAGAAGTAAGAGTAAAGATCTGGACTCAAAACTGAAAGAGTATTAAAAAATGAGTAGAATCATCAGAAAACATTACAGCAGACTGAAAAGGATCACAAAAAACAAAAATATGATTTTTTATTCATGGAAAAATACCTCAAGTCTTGAGAGATTTAATTAAACAAACATTTATCAGAAGCCTACTACTTACAAACTTCTTCATTCCACAAATATTTCTTGAGAATATCTTGGGAACTGGGACAAAAGAGTAAATGAAAGTAGATAAAGTCCCTGCCTTTATGGAATTTTCATTCCAGTGGAGGAGACAGAGAAATAAGCATGCCCCCAACACACACATTTCCTAACTGTTCTACTTCCTAGCTCCCCAAGTTACCTCTCTGTGCTCCCACCCCATCTTAAAGAGTCTTCTACCAGTGACCTAGTTTGGGGCCTTTTCACCATAACTGGTGAAATTCCATCTTCTGCACTGCTGCAGTTATGTTTCTGAAACATAGAATTAATTATTGCAGTCCTCTCTTTAAAAATCTTTTGATTCTGTATCATCTGCTTTATGATTTCACTCGCATCCTGGCCCCTACCAATTTTCTAACCCTATTTACTACCTTAAAACCTGTGTAACATCTCCTTTTAGCTGCCACTGCAGCTTTCAGCTGAATAACTTCTCATACCTCATAGAGAAAATAGAAACAAGCACACAGAAGTGCTTTCATCTTCTTACTGCCATATCTAAACCCTATTTCTATAAGACAATATGTATCATATTCTTTATCTTCTTTTAAAACTTATCAATAGCCAATACTTCTGCTTGTCTTCAGACCACAGCCTCTCTCCATTTTTAAAGACCTTTTTGTTTGAGGTAACTACATCATAAGTTTCTTCCTTTCTGGTGAATCATTTTCACCTGTATTTGATAAGCTCTTATGTCATTCAAATATAAAACCTATTACTTGATTGCATGTTCTTCTAAATATTTTACAACATTTTTCACAAAATTTTTTCTTAACTTGCTCTCAGTTCTTCACTTACCATTTACTCATGAGCCACTCCAGTCTGGCTTGATCTCCTTCGTGGAAATTTCCCCCTCCCCTTCCATTTCCTCCCTTTCTTCTTTTATTTGTTTTTCCAAGTACACCAGTAACAGTCACACTGCTAAATCCAGTGAACCTTTCTGTACTGATCTTGCTCTACCACTCAGTGGCATTCAATACAATTCACCACTCATTTCTCCAAACCTGACCCTCTGGGCTAGTTCTTCCTTTTTATTCTCCTTGTGCCTATGGTCCTTTTCCTCTGCCTGAAATCATCATATAGCCACACTTTACAGCTACGTGCTTTCCTTTAGTCACAGTGATATAAATGTTAAAAATTTTGAAATTATATTTCTTTAAGTTAATCTTTTTTTAAGCTTATTTTTGAGAGAGAGACAGAGTGCAAGTAAGGGAGGGGCAGAGAGATAGAGGGAGAGAGAAGGACTGAGAAAGAGAGGGAGATACAGAATCTGAAGCTGACTCAGAGTGCTTACAGCTTAGAGCCTGACGCAGGGCTTAAAGTCATGAGCCATGAGCCGAAGTCAGACACTTAATGGAGTGAGCTACCCAGACGCCTCCTCTTATATTTCTTTCTATCCATACTCTGAGCTCCAGATTTATGTATTCAATTGGTTATTGGGCGTGTCTATTAGAAGGCTTAGTAGTAATCTCAAGCTTGAAATTTTCAAACCAGAACTCTTGCTGACTCCCCACTCCTAACCTATTACTCAAGCAGTCTTTCCATTCCAGTAAGTAATACCAACATCCACTCAATTGTGCAAGCCCCAAATGTAGACGTTATCCATAATTTCTCCTTTTCTTTTCTCAACTCTCCTGTCAAAATCCATAAATGTGTTCAAAGTATATTTTAACCCACCCTCCTGCCCACCTCCCCTTTGTTTCTTGGTTTTCCTCTCTTTTTCCCCCTGTTGCTTATTTGTTTTGTTTCTTAAATTCCACATACATGAAATCATATGGCTCAACCAAACGAAATCACAAAGATCAAGATTTCGTTCTTTTTGATGGTTCCATAATATTCCATTATATATATAAACCATATCTTCTTTATCCATTCATCAGTTGATAGACATATGGGCTCTTTCCATAATTTGGCTATTGTTGATAATGCTGCTATAAACATTGGGGTGCATGCATCCCTTCAAGTCAGTATTTTTGTATCCTTTGGGTAAATACCTAGTGGTACAACTGATGGATCATAGGGGAGTTCTATTTTTTTAACTTTTTGAGGAAATTCCATAGTGTTTTCCAGAGTGGCTGTACCAGTTTGCATTTCCATGAACAGTGTAGGAGGGTGCCACTTTCTTCACATCCTTGCCAACACCTGTTGTTTCCTGTGTGCGATGAGTCAAATAGATGATGGGATTATTGGGGGAAATCTGCATAAAAGCTTGGAAGAAAAAAAAGGACAAATTGAATATCCATTTAAAGAGTATTTAGAGTGCCAAATTCCCTCTTAACCTCATCTCAGTGGATGGTTGCCAGTTTATTCTCACCCCAACAAAAGTCTGAGATTTTAATCTCTGAAGATGTCTTTGAACTGCAGGATGCCAAGCATAAATCCTAACCTTAACCCTGAACCTAATTCTAACCCTATTTCTAATCCGTAACCCCTAAACTTTACCCCTAACTTTAGCCCTAAACATAACCTTTGGAGAGGCCTCTGAACTGCAGGATATAAGGCACATACCCTCACTTTAATCTTACTCTAGCTCTAAATCTAATCTTAACCCCCTAACTCCTAACCCTAACCATAACACTTACCCTAAAGTTATGCTTCGGGAGAGGTCTCTAAACTGTAGGATAATAGGCACCTAGCCTCACACTGGCCCTAATCCTAACTCTAACCCTTAATCTGGACCTAAACTCAACCCTATTCCTAGATCTGATGGAAAAAAAAAGATTTTGTATATATAATGGAATATTACTCAGCCAATAAAAAGACTGCAATCTTGCCATTTGCAGTGACATGGATGGAGCTATAGAGTATTATTCTAGTAAGAACCTAATCCTAACCCAAATCCTAACTGTTAACCACTAATGACTAACCCTTAACCCTAGCCCTAACCCTAAACATACCCTTCTGGAGAGGTCTCAAAACTACAGCATAATAAGCACATTGCTTCACAGTGGTCCCAACCCTAACCCTAACTCTTAATTTGGCCTTAAACTCAACCCTTAATCCTAGATCTGAGAGAAAAAAAAGAATAAGAAATATATATATATATATACCAATACCAAGAATTGAGTTGTCTGTGTGTCTGTGTGTAAAAACACAAAGTGGAATATTACTCATTCATTAAAAAGAATGAAATCTTGCCATTTGCAACAACATGGATGGAGCTAGAGAGTATTATTCTACACAAAATAAGCCAGAGAAAGACAAATACCATATGATTTCACTCATATGTGGAATTCCAAAAACAAAACAAATGATTAAATTTAAAAAAAAGAGAAACTAAGAGGCAAAGAAACAAACAGACTCTTTAAACTATAAAGAACAAACTAACGGCTACCAGAGGGGAGGTGGGTGGGGAGATGGGTGAAATAAGTGATGGAGATTAAGAAGTGCACCTGCTGTAATGAGCACTGGATGTTGTATGGAAGCGTTGGATCACTATATTGTACACTAGAATCTGATATTACACTGTGTGTTAATGACTGGAATTAAAATAAAAACTGAATGCAAAAATAAGACCAGACCAAACCACAAAATATATTTTAAATGAGTCTACTTTTTTCCAATTTTTACTCCTACTACCTTAATGTAAGCCAGGACAATTGCTGTAACTTCTTAACTACTATTTCTGCTTCTTCTCTTGGTTTATGCCCACATAGTGGCCAGAATATTTTTATTAAAATAGACATCAGATCATGTTACTCCCTTGCTTAAAGCCCATCAATGGTTACAATAAAGTTGAGGATATTTACTGCCAAAGTTCTGAATGATGCAGCCTCTGGATATTTCTTTGAGATTGTCTCCTTAAGCCTTTTCTTTGGTTTCTTCCATTCTGGCCACATTGTCCTCCTTTCTGTTAGTCAGATAAGTCAAACTCCAGTTCACCTCAAAACCTTGATTTCACTCATATGTGGATTTTAAGAAACAAAACAGACAAACATAGGGAAAAGGAAGGAAAAATAAGATAAAAACAGAGAGGGAAGCAAACCATAAGAGACTTTTTTTTTTTCAAAAATAAATTTTAAAGTTTTATTTATTTCTGGGAGAGACGAGAAACAGAATGAGTTGGGGGGGGGTCAGAGAGAGAGGGAGACACAGAATCTGAAACAGGCTCCAAGCTCTGAGCTGTGAGCACAGAGCCCAATGTGGGGCTCGAACTCACAAACCACGAGATCATGACCTGAGCCGAAGTCAGAAGCTCAACCTACTGAGCCACCCAGGCGCCCCTATAGGAGATTTTTAAATACAGAGAATTAGCTGAGGGTTGCTAGGGGGAGGTCAGTGGGAGGGATGGGCATTAAGCAAGGCACTTTTCGGGAGAGGACTGGGTGTCATGTGTAGGAGATGAATCACTGGTTCTACTCATGAAGCCAAGACTCTACACTGTATGGTAACTAACTTGAATTTAAATAAAAAAATTATTTTTTCTCTGGCTGTTTGCATAGCAGTTTATTTTTCTTTAAATCTTAACTCAACTATAACCTCCTCAGAGAAGCCTTCTTTACCCTTTATTCAAAATAGCACATTAGTCTTGTGGGAAACTGTAGAACTAACTCTTAAGTCATTTTTGTATATTGCATTGCTTTTTTGGAATTGTTTTGGAACGTAGCACTTTAATGTTTTATTCATTCAGAGAGAGGGCAAGATGGCGGAGAAGTAAGGAGCTCCGTACTTGCACTCGCGCCCATAATGTTTTATTCATTCATATACTCATTCATTCATCTAATATTTATTGAGCACCTGCTCTGTGTCGAGAATTATTCTTAGTGCTTGAGCTATGTCAAAAAGTAAACAGGGGCGCCTGGGTGGCTCAGTCGGTTAAGCGTCTGATTTCGGCCCAGGTCATGATCTCGTGGTTTGTGAGTTTGAGCCCCGCATTGGGCTCTGTGCTGAAGGCTCGGAGCCTGGAGCCTGCTTCAAATTCTGTTTCTCCCTCTCTCTCTGGACCTCCCCTGCTCATGGTCTGTCTCTCACTGTCAATAATAAATAAATGTTAAAAAAAATTAAAAAAAGAAAATGTTTAAAAAAAGAAAACAGATACAGTTCTTTACCTTCTAAAGTTTATATTCTAGGAGTGAGATAAGTAATAAAAATAAACATAATAAATAGTAAATTATATAGTATAAGACCATAAGTACTATAGGGGAAAGACAGCAGGATTCAGTGCCATGGAGGTGAAGGGTGCTCGGAGAATTGTACTATAAAGAAACCAGCACTTCCCGAACTTATTTGGCCATAGAACAGATGTTAATATCTTATGGAACCAATCTGTCAAATAACACATCTTAGGAAAATGTGTTCTGCCTACTTACTCTCTGTCTCTCCTTCTACCTGCAAGGCACACACATTTTATACAATAGAAATCTGAGTCCCACAGAAGCTATCTAATTTTCCCTAAATCACAAATCTTTCCTAGAATTTTAAGATATGGTCTCTGAGTTATAAAGTTGATTATGAGGATTATGATACTAAGAACAATAAGTTTCTATCAAATGCATACGTAGCACATTTGATAGTTGGAGCAGCTTGTTTATGTGACAAAATTCCTCCTAGTAATAGGAAATGAAACAAAGATAGCGGTTAGAAAAAAAAAAGGGAGAACATGAAATTGTTCTTTTCATGGATTCTGCATATGTAACCATACCAACGGAAAATAATAATGAATAAAATAAATATTACAGTATAAAAATGGAAACAATAAGGATTAATGTTTTTATATTACATTAATGTATTTTTTACAAAAGAAAACTAGGTCTGTTATGTACGCTGATGGTTATGGACTGAAATTTGTGTTACCCGTCATCTCCCAAATTCATATGCTGAAATCCTAACCATCAGTGTGGCTATATTTAGAGTATGGGAGTAATTAAGTTTAAATGAAATTATAAAGGTGGGGCATTGATCTGAAAGGATTAATGTTCTTTTAAGAAGAGACAGCAGAGAGCTCACTTTGTCTCCTTTTCTATGTGCCCATGGAGGAAGGCTTTGAGAGGACAGTTAGAAGGTAGCCATTGGCAAGCTGGGAAGAGAGACCAAAAACCAAATCAGCCAGACTCTTGATCTCAGACTTCCGCTCTCCCAAACTGTGAGAAAATAAATTTCTGTTGCTTAAGCCATCCAGACTGTGGTGGGGATGGGGGGTGATGGGCATGGAGGAGGGCACTTGTGGGGAAGAGAACTGGGTGTTATATGTAAACCAACTTGACAATAAACTATTTAAGAAAAAAATTTTTGAAGATTCTTCAGTCATTTGTGTGACTATTTAGAACTTAGACCAACAGAAGTTTTCTGAAGAAAAGGAGTATTTATCACTGACATTGTTTAGAATTACTGGCATGCTGTGATAATAAGCAGATTAGTTTTAAATCTATTTTATCACTTTTTTTTTACTGTCCAGTGTTATTAATGAGAAATTCAATGCCAAAATGATTTTAAATATTTAGGTGATTTTTTAAACTTTCTTTCTGAAATTTTAAATTAATTCTTCATCACAATGTTCAGATATTTTATTATAAAATTTCTAGGATTGGATTTCTTACTATTCATCTTGAGTATAGCTCTTAAGCTATACTCAAGTATAGTTTTTTCAGGATGAAATTTTATCTTTTTGCCAGCTCTATAATTTTGCTTTTGCATTTAATGTTATTTCCTTTTCCATTATGCCTGCTGCTCATTCTAGAATTTATTTTAGAAATACATTGCATCTTGTTACTGTATTCTCCATGTCTTTTACCATTTTTCTCATACCTTATAAAGACATTAATTATAATCCCTCTAAATGTTTTATTATTTGTTTCATGATTAGTTTTACATGTAACTTATTTTAAGTGTAGAGATATTTCTCACTGGGATTTTTCTTTACAAAGTTGGTGACTTTCAGATGGGTGCTTCATATCTGAGAAAGCTCATTCACCACAATGTCTATTGCTGCCTGGTTCCCATCATCCTAAAGGAGGTAGAGACATGCCATACATCATGATGTCCTCTGGATGTGGGGAACATATACTCTTCCTAGGAATCACTTATTGCAGGTCTAATACTAGCCTAATCTCTGTTTTGGGGCATTAATATTTTCTGCTTAATATTTGTGTTTTATATGCCATCTGAGTTTGCCTACTTAATATCATGGTTAATTTTTAGTGTCAACTTGTCTAGGCTCTGGGACTCCCAGATATTTGGTCAAACATTATTCTGGGTGTTTCTGAGAAGGCATTTTGCATGAGTCTAACACTGAAATTAGTAGACTAAGTAAAGCTGATTTCCCTCCCAAATATGGGTGGGCCCCATATTATCAGGTGAAGGCATGCCTAGAACAAAAGGCTGAGCTTCCCTCATGTAAGAGGGAACTTCTACCTGACCGTCTTCCATATGAGACTTCAGTTTTTTCCTGCTTTTGGACTAAACTGAAGTATTGGCTCCTTCTGGGTCTCAGCATTCAGATTTTCAGATTGAAACTATATCACTGGCTTTCCTAGATTTCCTGCTTGCTGACTGCAGAACATGGGATTTCTTAGCCTCCATTATCTTTTGGACCAATTCCAATTTATTCATGTATACACCCCCCTCCTCCCACACACACATTTTACATCCTGTTGGTTCCGTTTCTTTAGAGAACCCTGACTAAATACACTATCTAATAAGAACTCCTCAGGGGCACCTGGGTGGCTCAGTTGGTTAAGCATCTGACTTTGACTGAGGACATAATCTCACTGCTCATGAGTTCAAGCCCCACACTGGGCTCTGTACTGACAGCTCAGAGCCTGGAGCATGCTTTGGATTCTGTGTCTCCTGCTCACTCTGCTGCTTCCCTGCTCATACTCTGTCCTTCTCTCTCAAATATAAAATAAAACATAATCTTTTTAAAAAAAATGAACTCCTCAAAATGTCTTTTAAAGAGAGCATGAATCCTTTTGTCTAATATGACTATAAATTATCCTTTATTTGCTTTCCTCTTATATGCCCTAGTCTTTCTCTTTTCCTTTCCTTTTATTTTAAAATTTCATTTATTTTTAATTGAATAATTTACGTACAAATTATATTAGTTTCAGATATACAACATAGAGATTTGATGTTTATATATGTTATGAAATGGTCACCATAATAAGTCTACTTACCATTTGTTGCCACACAAGGTTGTTACAATATTATTGACTATATTCCCTATGCCGTACATTACATACCCATGCCTAATTTACTTCATAACTGGAAGACTGTTCTGTTTAATTCCTTTCATCTATTTCGTCTATCCCCCCATCTCCTCCCCTCCCCCGCAGCAACCATCAGTTTGTCTTCTGTTGTTCATTTTTATTGTTGTTGTTGTTCATTTGTTTTGTTTTTTAGATTCCTATATCAGTAAAGTCATAGGGTGTTTGTCTTCATTCTTTGACGTATTTCCCTTAACATAATACCCTTTAGCTCCATCCATGTTGTCTCAAATATCAAGATTTCATTCCTTTTTATAGCTGAGTAATATTCTGTTGTATTCCTTAAATATGCTACATCTTCTTCATGCATTCATCTATTGATGGACACTTAACCGCTTCCTTGTCTTGGCCATTGCAAACAATGGTGCAATGAACATAGAAGTGCCTATGTCTTTTCAAATTAGTGTTTTTGTTTTCATCAGATAAGTACCTAGAAGTAGAATTGCTGGATTATGTGATAGTTCTATTTTTAATTTTTTGAATAACTTCCATACTGTTTTTCACAGTGGCTGCACCAATTTACATTCCCACCAATAGTGCACGAGGGTTCCCATTTCTCCACATCCTCTCCAACACTTGTTATTTCTTGTGTTTTTATTATTAGCCATTGGATAGGTATCAGATGGTATATCATTGTGGTTTTTATTTGCATTTCCCTGATGATTAATGATATTGAGCATCTTTTCATGTGTCTGTTGGCCAATCTGTATGTCTTCTTTGGAAAAATAGCTGGTAAGGCTGCTTTTAAATTCTTTGGAGATAAGGCACTTCCTAATTCTACTGCCTTGCCCTTGTAAAGTCCCTGATAATAATAGATAACGTGTGTTGAGTACATTAAAATTATTGCATATTTAATCATTGTGATGAATATGTCAACGTAATAAAGTGGGAATACCCAAAATGCCTTTTCCTACATGTTTACTGGTGGTTTCTGTCCAAGATTTTCTTTCTGGTCTCGAGGACTGGTTTATTTGTCTGTTCAGGTCCTTTGAAACTAGTAGCTCAATGAATCAAGTTAGGATTGCACATGATGAAGGGGAAGAATGCATGGGGGGAAAGGGAAATCTTCCTGGTTTATTTCTCTACATACTTAATCATGAGGTCTTATCATTTATTTCACTCTCTTCATAATGATTCCCCTCACCATTGGTTGATAACATCAAAATATGTAACACTGATGAACGTAGTCATATTATTTTCCTGTATTTTATAGGTTACTATTATGGCAGTACACGTATAGTGTACTTTTTGTTTCTTTACATTAATCATTTGGGAAAAAATGCCTGCTATGAATAAAAAAGAATTATTTTACTTTTATACACACAATAAAAAGAAATTGTTTTAATTTTTCTTTTTTCAACCTTATTTTTATTACGAAAATAAAAGGTATTTAGACCTTTCCCTTTATTTTGTGTTATTTTATTTGTTAAATATGCAGTCTTGGTAAACATTTGGCAGTCTGGATGTTCTCTATATCATTTTACTCAAAGGAACCCTATCCGCAAGTATTCAAGTACAGCAATACTGGCCCGTATTTTTCTACCTTATTAACTTGTTTCCTCTACTCAGCCTCCTCTGTCCTACAGGGCCCCATCTGCAGTTTGAACAATATTGATGATTAATTCCACAAAGAGTGGTTTAAACTGCAAAGCAGAACCTGGAACTGAGCCAGATTGGCCGTGTGCTCTGAAACATCTCTACAACACAGAAATGTTTTCCGGAGAACATTTCTATTATCTGCTGAAAGATGGTCTAGAAGCCCCAGTTCTAAGTGGTCCTGGAGGGTCATAGTAATAAGTTAGATGATTGTAAATTTGCAATAAAAATGACCCAGTTTAGACCCTCATAGTGACTGCATGTTAGATAGCAAGAAAGAGGTATTTCTCACAAAAGGGAGATTATTCTGCTTTCTGAATAATTTGTTAAATTTTTCATTTGGAATTACATTTTGTTTCTCAATTTTTGTTGTTACCATATGACTATGCCTGGCAATATGAGTATTTGCAATGGTATCTTAGCAATATAGAATAGCACCAGATTTGAAATTATTATTTGCACCATTTATGAATCATGGGATGTAGGAAATAGCTTGTTTTTGGAAATTTCAGTTTCTTCATTTGTAAAATCCTCCTTCTCAAGATGGTTATGGCAAGTAAACAAGACAATGTGTGTGAACAGATCTGGCACAAAGCATCAGAACTGTGTGGGATTGGAAAGACAATGTTTGGCTGTAAGAATTCCCTAAATCTTTAGAACATCTGTATTTACAGCTGCCCAATGTATTATTCCTGAATTATTTGGTGTTTAAAAGTCACAAGTAAAAACTCACATATGTTTGATAAAAGGATTAGCAGGTAGATTTTAAACTTTAAAAAACAACTTTAATTAGCTAAAATAAAGTAATTATATTTCAAGTGTTCCTGAAACATAGGACAAAATTATTTATTTAATGTTAAATTTATTGAAGAAATTTAGAGATAATTTGTCTCAGTGGCTGTTTTTATTGCTAATGAATTATTTGAAAAAAAAATAGGAGGAAAGGAGGCTTGATTTGATTATATAGAATAATTAAAAACAGGATAGAATATTAGCATCACTCATCATGTTTTCAGTTCTCCCCAAAATAACTTTCTCTCATATGAAGGCACCTTTAGTTTACTTTTAGCTTTATGTATGCTCTACTGTCATAGATTATTAATTGTGAAAATAAAGTAGGTATTACTAAAAAAAACCTCGATGAACCATTAATTTAATCTTCATATTGCTTTAGTTTAAAATATTTGTAAAATTATAGGGGTGCCTGGGTGGTTCAGTTGGTTAAGCATCCAATTCTTGGTTTTGGCTCAGATTGTGATCTCATGGTCTGTGGGTTCGAGCCCCACACTGGGTTCTGCACAGATTAAATAAGATATTCGTAAAATTGTAATAGTTATTAGTTACTTATAAATTTTATTTAAATAAAATGTTTTTAATTCAATGTGATTAAGAAGTGATTTTATTAGTTTCATGTTAGGAATTAAGAAAAAAATTGCCAATATTCTCAAACTTCTATTATTTAATAATGCAATTTAGTTATTGTGCTTATTAGACATTTCTCAGCTCCAATCCCACTGTCACTGTCATTGACTGGTCTTCTCACTGGCTCTTCACCTTGATTACTTAAATTGTAACTTTATTATTTTCTAGTCATTCAATCTTTTTGCACCATAGTACAGCCAGTCATTTCAAAAAGTGAGATCATATTGATTCCTTAATACCATTTTATGGTTACTAATATGCAGAAGAAAAAGTTTAAATGATCTAGCGCTATGTTAAAAAAATAATAGGCTTTAGCAATGCCCTCAACTTTCACTGCTGATGCGTCCCAGTACCCGTGCCCACTGCACGTAAGATGCTCACTGCATTTTTGATGAGTAAACCAATGAACCTCTCATTTCAGCTTTCTTGTACCTCCCTACCCTTGCCCTATTCCCACTCAAATCCTGCTTTGCTTTCACATGCTACAGTCTTTCCTTCCCTTATGTCGACTACATTTGAGCCTGCAGAAAAAGCTTAAATAAAACGGAATAAAGAGATTTTGTCTGTAAGACTCATAGGAATGAGTTCAGGTCATCATCAAGTGCAGAAGATGGTTGGCATAGTTACATATTACAAAACAAGGGACTCATACAGGCACTGAAGAAAGTATCAGAGTGTTTATCACTGGAGCTTTATTTTAATCCTGTCCTAATTGTTGATTAATTTTATGGTTATGGAAGAGCGAACTCAGGAAATGCAATAATAGTGCATTGTAAGGATGAAATGAAATGATCTCTCTCACAGGAGAAATCCCACAACGTTTTGGAAGAAATTGTTTGGGGAGAAGTGGAATGGAAAGCTGTAGAATAATTTTGAGGGCATAGAGAATTTTGAGAAATAGCTGTAAGAAGAACTGAGTGATACCCTTTTACCTTCTAGAATGAGCTAATCACAAATAAAAACTTGGAGAGGGCAGGATAACAGGAGAAGGCATGGCTGGATCCTGAAATGTAGGAAGGAGGCTTTAAGAGTGGAAATGAGAAGGGCACACAATAGCAAACGGGAAGAAGGAACGATTAAAAGCATCTGGAACAGGAACACCTACTCAGGGCTGTCAACTCTGTGTATGGCATTTTGAGAGGCCTGTTTGATTTTCATGTATAGTATATAGTTATAGGGTCAAAGTAATTAAAGCAATACAAGTAATGGAGAGGTGAAAATATAGTAATCCCCCCTTATCCACAATCTTCCTTTTATGATTTCAGCTACTGCTGGTCACCCACAGGATGGAAACCGATGACGTCTTCATGTGTCGTAACCTAACACTACATCACAATGCCTACGTCATTCACCTCACTTCGTCTCAGCACTTCAGTGTCTTATCTCACATCATCACAAGAAGGGTGAGTCCAGTACAATAAGATATATCGAAGGAGAGAGACAACATACACATAACTTCTGTTACGGTATATTTATTACAACATATTGTTATAATTGTTCCATTTTATTGTTAGTTATTGTTACTATATTACTGTGCCTAATCTATAAATTAAGTTTTATCATAAGGGCTCTGGCAATAGTCTTTGTGGGTGCAAATCTCAGCTCTTTTAATAGTTTTGTGGCCTGGAGCAAATTACTCAACTTCTATGTGCCTTATATTCTTCAAATATAAAATGGTTACAGAAATAGAGCCTATAGCATAAGGTTGTCATGAAATGCTAAGACTAGGTCTTTGCCTTAGGTCCTTGCCCAGGTAAGTATTTAGACTTTAATTATTTTAAAAATTAAAAAAAAATTTTTAACATTTATTTATTTTTTTGAGACAGAGCACGAGCTGGGGAGGGGCAGAGAGAGAGGGAGACACAGAATCTGAAATAGGCTGTAGGTTCTGAGCTAGCTGTCAGCACAGAGCCGGATGCGGGGCTTGAACCCACGGACCACGAGATCATGACCTGAGCTGAAGTTGGGCGCTTAACCAACTGAGCCACCCAGGCGCCCTTTAAAAATTTTTTTAATGTTTTTTATTTATTTCTGAGAGAAAGAGAGACAGTGTGAGCAGGGGAAGGTCAGAGAGAGAGGGAGACACAGAATCTGAAGCAGGCTTCAGGCTCTGAGCTGGCCATCAGCACAGAGCCCAACGTGGGGCTCGAACCCACGAACCATGTAATTATGAACTGAGCCGAAGTTGGACGCTTAACCGACTGAGCCACCCAGGAGCCCCTGACTTTATTTCTTGATGTTTAATAGTGTTGACTGAGTTATTTTAGTTTAAGGGGTAAAGTATGAAATTGAGTATCAGGAACTAAACAACATAGGAATGTTTAGGAGAATGGGCATTGTTATCAGGCAAATCCATGTTTAATTCACAGCTCTAAATATCTTGATTGTTTTGACTTTGGGTGCCTTCTATAACTTTTCTGGGCATCAGTTTTCTCATCTGTAAAATGGGAATAAAATAGTTTCCATCACTTAGTTTTTTGGTGAGAATTAAATACCTAATGCAAACAAAATACCACATTGTTCATCATGTAATAAGCACTCAAAAAAAAGGGGTCATTATTTGTCTCTAACTAGCTGATGGATGTCCCTAAATTATTCAGGTCCAGGTCTTTATCTATAAATAGAGGCAGATTAATACAGTTTTCCCTAAGTTCTTTCCAGGTCTAAAATAGAAATTCAGCCTATGATAGACCATGTATATGTCATAGGACAGTTTGTAAGTGTAATTTATAGGAAAGCAATTGTCCACATAACTAAATGCTCCTTGATGAGTTGGTACCTAGATCCCTAGTTTTCACTTGTGAGGACTTGCAGAACATTTTTTCTCAGACTTTGTTTAGATAATCTGGCACAATATCATTATAAGAATTTAGGATGGGATTTAATATAATCCTCTCTTTGGCTGAAGGGAAGCTAGATGCATCAACGACATTTGCCATAAATGGGAAAAATAGCTGCAGAGTTATTTAATTTGTTGGCCTGGTAACTGTCCATTGCAGCACAAAACAAAGCACTGAACCCCACAATCACTTTACCTCAATGATCAATTTGATCTTTCTTTAAGAATGTTTATATTTTCTGGGGCACCTGGATGGCTCAGTCAGTTAAGCGTCTGACTCTTGATTTCAGCTCACATTTGAGATCAAGCCCCCTATTGGGCTGTATACTGACAGCGCGGGAACCTGCTTGGAATTCTCCCTTTCCCTCTCTCTCTGCCCCTCCCCAACTCATACTCTCTCTTCCTCTATCTCAAAATAAATAAATGAACCTAAAAAGAAAAGAATTTTTTATTTTCCAAGTAATTCAAGATCACAAGTTCTATTAGGGAAAGTACCTTTATTACTAATGTATTTTTTACCCAAGCATCTAGTGTGTTTTGAACATATTAGATCATTAATGTATCCTTATTAAACTATTGAGTGAATATGTATTTGAGGACTGACTGACTGTTTTTCATGATTTTTTTCTCACACTATTTCTACAAACTAGGTAATTCCACTCAAAGTTAGGCTATATCAGAGGCTTTGATATAGCTAAAGAGACATGAATTGGGAAAGTGCAAAAGATTGTTGAATACAAAATGCCTGAAATACTTGCCAATCCTTAAATGATTCAATCATATCCTGCCTTAAACTATCCATATATTGGGATACTATTTCCTCTTCCTTTTCTTTTCTTTCTTTTTTTTAGAAAGTTCATCTTTTTTTTTTTTTAATGTTTTATTTATTTCTAGGAGAGAGAGAGAGAGACAGCGTGAATAGGGGCGGGTCAGAGAGAGAGGGAGTCACAGACTGAAACAGGCTCCAGGCTCTGAGCTGGCAGCCAGCACAGAGCCCGATGCGGGGCCCGAACCCACGAACCATGAGATCATGACCTAAGTGAAAGTCGGACGCTTAACCGACTAAGCCACCCAGGTGCCCCTTCCTCTTCCTTTTCTAAGAAGGAGTTGGATTTATTGGTTTGGTTTTCTGAACTGTAATCTGACAGTCATATATCTCCTGACGAGTGAGCTGCTTAAGAATAGTATCTTTTTTGTCTCCAAGCTTATTACTTGTTCTTTAATATTTAAACCTATTTTGGTTTCCATCAAATAATGCACATTTTCAAAAACGCATCAGTGAACTCTACAGAATTGAGGTTAGGAATTACCTACCATTAATGTTATACCCTCTGTTGTTACTTAGTCATGAAGCCTGGGGTTCCCGCTCACCCACCCCCGTGTACTTATTGAAGCACTTCTTCTAGCCACAAACACACTTTCTGAGAATTCTTATGAGTACACTTTTGCCTACTTCATTCACACTATAAGTGATTGAATCTGAAAGCCTTAATTTAGTGATAAAGCAAAAATTCTACAGGAGACAATCTGTTAGGAGTCAAGCCTCCCCCCCACCCTGAAAGTCATCTTAGTGTTTCCAGATCTCGATTTGTAGAAAGAATCGAGTGAACAAATGCATGCAAACTGTTAGAATCTGGAAGTTCTATCCAATTGTAAGACAGCAGTGTAATGGCACAAGACCCATCTGGTTGGCAGAAACAATCATACATTTTTCTAACTATTAGAGACTCCTCTGTCTAATAGCCATACTGAGGCATGCTCTTTTCTTTGTGTGCTTGTTCGAATAAAGGATACACATAGAGTAGGTTTAAGGATTCTCTGAAAACTGAGGGAACTTAATTTCTGATTAAATTTCAACAAGTCAGCTTTGAGGGATAAAGAAATTCCGTTTTTTTTAGTTCTTTTCGACTCTCTCTGACATATTTAGTGACTACAGGAAAATTCAAGTAGACAGTGAAAATGTAGTTGTGTTTAGGTAAACAGCTCACTAACAAAACATTTAACATTTTCTTGTGTAATTCTGTTGTGGTAGGCAAGATGAGGGCCTCCTAAAGACAGTCACATCATAATCCCTAGAACGTGTGAGTACGTTATGTTGCAGGGCAAAGGAGAATTGAGGTTTCAGGTAGAATTACACTTAGGTTGCTAATGAGCTGCCCTTAAAATAAAGACATTATTTTGGATTATCTGGATAGCCACAATCTAATCTCAAGTGTCCTTAAAACATGAAAGAGGGAGACAGAAGACTCTGTGTCACAGTGAAGTGATGTATGGATGACTCAACCAGCCATTTCTGGTTTTGAAGAGGAAGGGGTTTATGAAATGAGAAATGCAGGTGACCCCTAGAAACTGGACAAGGAAATGGATACTCCCTTAAAGGATCCAGAAAGAATACCTTGACTTTGGCTTAGTTGATTTCTGACTTTTAAAAGTGTAAAATAATAAATCTGTGTTGTTTTAAGCCACTACATTTGTGGTAATTTATTACAAGAGAAATAGGAAGGTAATGTACTTGCCTAAGAGATTTTGTTTAATTCTTGACTAAATAACATGAATTATTTATATCTGAAATTCAGATATAAATTCAGAGTCTAGTCTATAGGCCCAGGATTTCTGCTCTTTGCACTAATGTAAAACCCCTACCTATTGGGTTTTGTGGGAGCCTGACAGTGACCACAAGAGAGCATGGTTAGGGACGCGGGGATGTGCCTGCACACAGGGCTCCCTGCCTGGGCAAAGCAGGCCTGCAAACACGATGCTCTGCCAGGAGGCCTGCACACAATATCCAAGTTTAATGGTCCGCTCGCAAACGAGGGAACACGCCCTCCTTGGAAGTAAGGAGAAGGCTGGAGTTGTGGGCAGGCCTCTTAGTAAACATGTTTACTTCCTCCCTTTGCTCCCCGCTGTCCTTGAAATGTGTTTGGCTACTTGCCCTTTATTGGTAAAGGAATGCATCTTGTAGATTTCAGTTTGTATCCAGTTACCGGGGTATAAAATAAACCTCAAGAGGGGCTTGCCTAGAATTGTTCCTCCGGCCGGAGTTGTGTCTGTGTCTGTCTTTTGTGTGTCTTGTCCTTTGTGTCATTTCGTCCGCAACAGGTTTTGTTTGTTTGTTTGATGGGTTTGTTGATTTTTTGAGGAAGCATTTTTTACTTTCTTCTCAATTCCTTTGAAGTTTTGTAGATAGTTTTCTGGCATTCCTGTATTTTTTTTCCTTCCACTCTGAACAGAAAGTCTCACATTTAGATTGCTGTTTATTCTACCTCCCCCTTATTTCTTTTGAGCAAAGCTTTTGCTGTATTAATAAAATCCAACCAGCATGTCTAGCTTCCCTTAAAATTTTTAAAAATTGTGATAAAGTATGCAGAACATAAAATTTACTGTCTTAGCCTTTTTTTAAGTGTACCTTTCATAGTGTTAACTACTCGCATTGTTGTGCAATCTATCTCCAGAACTCTTTTCAAAAGAGTTGCACAACTGCAGAAAAGGAGAGAGAGCAAAGAGAGTACATGCAGCAGGCTGTCCGATAGGAGCCGGTGGTGGGGAGAGGCGGCCAGCGCACGGGGTCTCCAGCCGATGCCTCGCCCACTCTCCTTTCTCTTTCCAACCTCTCACTCAAGCCTCCACTGGAGGCCAAAGAGGAAAGAAGCCTATAGAAGCAGTCCACACAAGTTAGCTGCCTGCGGCGTGGAAGAGGGCGCCGAAAGGAGAGTGGATCTGGTGCACAAAGCAGATGAAAACCAAAACAAGGTGTATCCGAATAATGCAGCTGTGCGGCGTGTGTGAGAGCCCAGTGAAGCGAAGCGCACCGCGGGCACTCCAGCAGTACGGACGCCCCGCGCTGCCCTCTGCTCTCACTGCTTGCCCCGTCGGAACGAGGGTGGCGGTAGCCCCCTACTGTTCCCATGCGGCACCAGCTCTTCTGATTTCCCGTACAACCTCCACAAACTTTTGCAAATAGTCCTTTATGACCCGGCTGCGTCTGTTTCCTGCTGGAACCATGACTTTTCACGCTTTCTGAGAATGTCTTTTGCTCCCGTCTTGGTCCACTGCCCCTGTTGTGAATCAAGATGACTTGCCAATAAGTAAAAGAAAGCATATTGAAAAAGGCTCCAAAAGTAGACTTTCTCTGGGTAGAATACCAAGTTAAAAAGATAAACAGCTCACAGGTAGGATGAAGCTGTAGGTAATGGCATTACACTTTACCCCTCGAAGACTTTAGAAGAACCGAGTGAATTCCTTATATGGGAAAATAGAAAACTGTTATCTCCCCTTTAAAAAAAACTTTTTAAAATGATATTTTTGAGAGAGAAAGAGAGAGAGAGAGAGAATGTGAGCTGGAGAGGGACAGAGAGAGAAGGAGACACAGAATCTGAAGCAGGTTGCAGGCTCTGAGCTGTCAGCACAGAACTAGACATGGGACTCAAACCCACAAGTGAACTGCAGGATCATGACTTGAGTCGAAGTTGGACACTTAACCAACGAGCCACCCAGTTACCCCACTATCTTCCCCTTTTTAAAATGACCTGTCATATTGTCTGCATTTTTTTCTGCTAAAATGTGTTTTCTGTCTTTTAGCAATTTTTCTCAGTAGAATTTTCACAGTCAATTCCTTAAGTTTGCCTCTGACGAAAGACATCACTATATAAGTTTTTCATTATTAGGAGGTGTTGTTCTCAGAAAAAGAAATTCTTAAGGATTGTACTTGCATGGAATTTGTGAATAAAATTTTATTTAGGCAAGCATGACACTGAATTACTCCCTGATAGCATTTCTAAGAATTTTATGACTCTCATTTCCAACATGTTTCCCCCTAAAAGATGCAAGGTTTCCCCAACAAACTGATCTATTTTCCTACTTTGGTATTTCACTTCTCCTCTTGGATCTGCTGACAGGGCACAGAGGACTTGCTGTGGTGCTGTGGGAACTTGTTCCTCTGTGTGGGCTGTGAGTGTTGTGGGACTGTCAATTACTGTTACCCCCAGGAGGCTTCCAAAACACTTAGGATAGAAGACAGTTTTTCACTTGTTCAAAATCGTTCCGTTTCTCATTAAGACCTTCTTGACCATCCATGTTTAATCCCTAGATGGAATCCAGCTCTTTTTGTTCATGAACACCTCAGATGTTCTCCTATTTTTAAAAAATTTTTAATAGTTTTTATTTATTTTTGAGACAGAGAGAGACAGAGCATGAGTGGGGGAGGGGCAGAGAGAGAGGGAGACACAGAATCTGAAACAGGCTCCAGGCTCTGAGCTTCCAGCACAGAACCCGATGCAGGCCTGGAACCCAGGAACCGGGAGATCATGAACTGAGCCAAAGTCGGACACTTAACAGATTGAACCACACAGAAGCCCATCTAATCTCGGTAGTGGAATCCAGTGAAACTCTTTTATCTTACATGCATGCACACGCACGTGCACACAGCTGGTGAGAAGACTGTAGGTGTACCTCTAAATTGTCATTGTCAGCTTTTCACTCTAAATAGCCACTTAACCAAATACACAGTGTCTCTATTAAAAATTATACATTTCAGTCACTCCCAATTTTAGACACTATCTGGAATGACAAGATAAAAAATGAACCCCAAGAAAAGGCCTTCTGATATGATATTTAAAGCAGTATTTGCTTAAAGCAAAAGATTCATTTCCTGAACTGCTTTTCAAGACAATGCACTGAATACTTAGGAAACAAAAACAAAAACAAAAACAAAAAACCCCAAAAACAACAACAACAAAACATTATCTTTCATTCTAATTACTTAGAAAGAAAGCCAGAAAACCTGAGGCTTCTATTAGAAGATATGATAGGTTGGGAATGTTGGCACCTCTCCCTGAATGTGAATCCAGATTCACGGTCTTATGAGCTAAGCATAAATATTAATTGTTAACTAAATGTGCTAATTAAACATGAATAATTTTTACTTTTTATCTGTTCAGGTCTTATTTTCTAAATCTATTTTATTTTATTTTTTAGCAAAAGGTCAGATCACTGCAAAATTGCCCATAGTTGTTGCAAAATTACACAGAGCCAGTACTAGACTAGTAATGAGTTAATTTAGAGGATCTACTTTTCTTTAATTGGGATGTGGATACATAAAGTAAAATGCACATTTCTTAGCATACAGTTCAGTGGATTTTTAAAAAGATGTAAAGTGCATATATTCTAAGCGTACAGTTCAATATATTCTAAAGTGTGTATGAATTATGTGATCCCTAACTAGATCAGGATATGAGATTCTGGCCGCTCAGAGACTTCATGCCACTGTCAAGTCAATATGGCTACCATCACAAGGAGGGGCGCCTGGGTGGCTCAGTCTTTTGAGTGTCCAAGTCGGCTCAGGTCATGATCTCATGGTCATTGAGTTTGAGCCCTGCATCGGGCTCTGTGCTGACAGCTCAGAGCCTGGAGCCTGCTTCAGATTCTGTGTCTTCTTCTCTCTCTGGCCCTCCCCCACTCATGCTCTGTCTGTCAAAAATAAACATTTAAAAAATTTAGGAAAAAAAAGACTACCATCACAAGGAAATCACTTTCCTGACTTTTAAAAACATAGGTTGCTTTGACAATACTTGGACTTCAAATAAATATAAATATACCCTATGAATTCTTTTATATCTGGCATCTTTCACTAAACATGTGTATGAGATTGATTTATGTTATTTCGTGTAGTAATGTGTTCACAAATGTTATTGCTGTGTATGTATAAATATACCATAACTTACGAACTTGTTCTATAATTGGGCATTGGTATTATTTCCATATTTGTGCTATTGTGAATAAAGCTGCTATAAGCATTCTTGTACAGGTCTTTTGCTAAGCATATATTTTTATTAGTCTGGAATATACACAGATATACACGAAGTATATTCACAGGTATACACAGGTATATACCCAAGACCAATGAAGGTACATGTCCACCAAAAGTCTTGTACAAAAATACTTATAGCAGGTTTACTTTTGGAAATATAGGCATATATTTAGTGTTATTTTCAGTACTTTAAAGTATTTAGCTATAGTAGGGAATGTTGTCTATTTTGCTTTTATTGCCTGTGCTTTTGGTGTCATAACCAGAACATCTTTGCCAAGACTAATGTCATGAAGCTTTTCTTCCATGTTATCCTCTAAAAATTTTTAATTTCAAGGCTTACATTTAAGTCTTTAATCCATTTTGAGCTGCTTTTTGTGTATGGTATAAGATAATGGTCTGATTTCATTCTTTTGTATTTGGATTTCCAATTTTCCCAATACTATTTGTTAAAAAGACTTTCCACTGGGGATTCTTGGCATCCCCATCTTGGCATCGTTGAAGATCAGTTGACTGGATGTGCATAGATTGATTCCTGGGCATGGATCGATTTAGTTCCATTGGTCTATATATTTGTTTTAGGCCTGTCTCATATTGTTTTAATTACTGTAACTTTGTAGTATATTTGAAATCAAGAAGTGTGATGCTTCTTCCAGCTTTGTTCTTCTGGCTCGAGATTGATTTGACTTTTTGAGATCCCCTATGGTTCCTAAAATTTTTAAGAATGTTTTTCTATTTCTGTAAAAAATAAAAGATATTGGGATTTTGATAGGGATGGCACTGAATCTGTAGATCACTTTGTGTAGTATGGACATTTTAACAATATTAAGTTCTTTCAATTCATGTAGGTTTCAATGTGCACGTCTTCTACCTTCTTAGTTTATTCCTAACTATTTTATTGCTTTTTGTGCAGTTGTAAATGGAATTGTTTTCCTAACTTCCTTTTCTCATATTTCGTTGTCAATGTATAGAAACAATCGATTTTTGTATGTTGATTTTATGTTCTGTAAATTTGCTGAAATTCGTTTATTTGTTCTGGTTTTTTTTTTATGAAGTCTTTAGTATTCTCTATGTATAAGATCATGTTCTCTGCAGACATGACAATTTTACTTCTTTTCTGATCCAGATACTTTTTATTTCTTTTCCTTGCCTAATTTCTCTGGCTACAACTTTCAGTACTATGTCAAACAGAGATCGAGCATCTTGCCTTGTTCCTATGTTAGAGGAAAAGTTTTCAGTTTTTCACCATTGTGTATGATGCTAGCTGTAGGCAGTATAGCAATTCCTCAAAAAAACTAGAAATAGAACTGCCATATGACCCAGCAGTCTCACTTCCTGTATTTATTCTAAATGATTTTTGTTATATTGAAGTAAGTTTCCACTAAAAAGCTTCTGTACACCATCGACAGAGTAAAAAAAGCAACCCATGGATTGATGGAAAATATTAGCAAACTTTATATCCAATAAGGAATTAATTTCCAAACTGTAAGGAACTACTACAACTCAATGGTAAAAGAACTAATTAGTTATTTTAAAAAGGGACTAAAGTGGGGCTCCTGGGTGGCTCAGTCAGTTAAGCGTCCCACTTTGGCTCAGACCATGATCTCACAGCTCCTGACTTCGAGCCCTATGTTGGGCTCTGTGCTGACAGCTCAGAGTCTGGAGCCCACTTCGAACTCTCTTTCCCTCTCTCTTTTCCTCTCCCCCACTCATGCTCTCTCTCTCTCTCTTTCTCTCTCTCAAAAATAAACAAACATTTAAAAAAGGAGGGGACTAAAGACTTGAAAGACATTTTTCTAAAGAAGGCATACAAATGACTAACAGGTATGTAAAAAGATGCTCAATGTCGCTAATATTAAGGAGAATACAAAACAAAATCATGTGATATCATTTCACACCTGCTGTTAGGATGGCTGTTACCAAAAACAAATAAAGACAGCAACCATTGGTGAAGATGTGGAGAAATTGAAACCTTTGTACACTGATAGTGCAAATGCAAAATGGTGTGGCTGCTATGGAAAGCAGTATAGCAATTCCTCAAAAAACTAGAAATAGAACTATCATATGATCCAACAATCTTGCTTTGTGTATATTTATTCTAAAGAATTAAAATTAAGATCTTAAAGGGATAAGAGCACTTCTGTGTTTATTGCAGCATTATTCACACTAGCCAAGGTATGGAAACAACCTAAATGCCTACTAGTGGATGAATGGATAAAGAAAATATGGTATATACATAGAATGGGATATTATTCAGCCTTGGAAAAGAAGAAATTCAGCAATATACAACTACATGTACAAACCTGGATGATATTATGCTAAGTGAAACAAACCAGACAAAGAAAAACAAATATTATTTTCATTATTCCACTTAGATGAAGTATCTAAAGTAGTGAAACTTACAGAATCAGAGAGTGGAATGGCAGGTACCAGTAGCTGGGGGCAAGGGGAAATGGAGAACTGCTTGCTAATCAACAAGCATACGATTTCAGTTATGCAAGATGAACAAGCTCTAGAGATTGGCTGAATAGTGTTGTGCCTGTGGTTAACCATACTATATTGTACATTAAAACTTTGTTAGAGGGGCCCCTGGGTGGTTCAGTAGATTAAGCGTATGGCTTCAGCTCCAGTCATGATCTCACAGTTCGTGAGTTCAAACCCCACATGGGGCTCTGTGCTGACAGCCTGGAGCCTGCTTCATATTCTGTGTCACCCTCTCTCTCTGCCCCTTCCGTGTTCACACTCTGTTTCTCTCTCTCAAAAAAAAAAAAAAAGATTAAAAAAATTTTGTTAGAAGAGCAGAGACACATTAAAAAATGCATAACATCACTCATCATCAGGGAAATACAAATCAAAACCGCAATGAGATACCACCTCACACCTGTCAGAATGACTAACATCAGCAACTCAGGCAACAATAGATGTTGGTGAGGATGCAGAGAAAGAGGAATGCTTTTGCAGTGCTGATGGGAATGCAAACAGTGCAGCCGCTCTGGAAGACGGTTTGGAGGTTCATCAAAAGCTTAAAAATAGAACTATCCTCCAACCCAGCAATTGCACTACTAAGTATTTATCCAAAGGATACAAAAATACTGATTCAAAGTGGTACAAGCGCCTCAATGTTTATAGCAGCATTATCAACAATAGCCAAAGTATGAAAAGAGTTCAAATGTCCATCAAAACATAAATAGATAAAGAAGATGTGGTATAAAAAGTTATAAACAGAGAGGGAGGGAGGCAAACCATAAGAGACTCTTAAATACAGAAAACAAACTAAGGGTTGATGGGAGAGGGGAAAGTGGGTGATGGGTATTGAGGAGGGCACTTGCTGGGATGAGCACTGGGTGTTGTACAGAAACTAATTTGTCAATAAATTATATGAAAAATCTTAAAAAGATGTTATATATCACACATATATAATATATAATATTAATATATGTATAAAAATATTCCTTGGCAATCAAAATGAATGAAATCTTGCCAATTGCAACAACATGGCTAGAACTAGAGTGTATATGCTAAGTGAAATAAGTCAGTCAGAGAAAGACAAATATTATATAATTTCACTCGTATGTGGAATTTAAGATACAAAACAGATGACCATAAGGGAAGCAAAAATTAATATAAAAACAGAGAGGGATACAAACCATTTGAGCCTCTTAAATACAGTGAACAAACTGAGGATTTCTGGCAGAATGTTAGGTGGGGAGAAAGTGCTAAAGGGGTGAGGGGCATTAAGGAGAGCACTTGTAGGGATGAGCAGTGGGTGTTATATGCGAGTGAAGAATCACTAAATTCTATTTGTGAAATTATTATTATACTATATGTTAACTAAATTGGATTTAAATTTAAACAAACAAACAAATAATAGATAAAAAATTTGTTAGTAGAGTAGATCTCATGTTAAGCATTCTTACTACAATAAAAAAAAAACCTGCCAAATTGGTTTCAAAGTTGTTTACACTCTCACCCGTGCATATGAGTTTCTGTTGCCTCTTCATAACAACAAATATTTCAGTCATCTTAATTTTAAACATTCTGGTGGGTATATAGTAACATCATTATAGTTTTGATAAGCATTGTTCTGATGACTAAAACTGTTAAGGATCATTTCATATTGACCATGTACATATCCTTATTTTTAAATATTTTTTCAAGTCTATTTTAATAGAGTTGTTGCCCTGATAATTTTGTATTGCATTCTTTGTATTTTTATTATTACTAATGTGAAAGAATTCTTAATATGTTTTAAATACTATTTTGTGGCTTCTTCCTCCCCCAACCCCCACTTTCATTGTCTCCTTTGGAACTATAGAAGTTTTAAGTTTAGTGAAGTGTAATCAATATTTGTTTTTTTTTTTTTTTGAGAGAAAGAGAGCATGTATGTGAGCAGGGGAAGGGCAGAGGGAGACAGAGAAAGAATCTTAAGCAATCTCATGCTCAGTGCAGAGCCCTATCTTGGGCTCAATCTCATGATTGAGATCATGACCTGAGCCAAAATCACGAATCAGATGCTTAACCGACTAAACCACCTGGTACCCCTCAGTCTATCTATTCTTGTGTCTTATGTAAGAAATATTTCTTGATTACCCTCAAAATGAAGTACTAGTCTTCCATTTTCTTTTAAACTTTTAAAAATTTGGCTTTCATATTTAAGTCTTTAATCTACCTGGAATTGATTTCTATATATAGTTAGAGAGAGAGTCAGGTACACATATATTTTTCCATTAGAATACCAGTTGTTCCACTATCAGGTATGTAATGTACTGTACCTTCTCTCCAGATTTGCAGTACCAAGTCTGAAGAACATTGGGTTTACAACAAAGGTTTGAGTAAGTCTTTAGATCTTCTGTTGTCTTTTCCTGTGCTAATACAAGATTGTCTTAATTCCCGTAGCTTTATTTCCAACCTTGATATCTGAGTCTTGGTATCTGTTTTTCCATATCTACAAAATACATAATGTTTTTATTGGAACTGTATTAGTTCTATTAATTATTTTAGAGGAAATTAACATTTTTCCAGGTTTTTGTTTTGTTTTGTTTTGTCTTCTAACAATGAATTTATTGTGTCTCTACTTATTTAAGACTCCTTTGGGGCACCTGGATGGCTCATTCAGTTATGCGTCCTACTTCAGCTCAGGTCATGATCTCACAGTTCCTGGGTTCAAGCCCCACATTGGGCTCTTTGCTGACAGCTCAGAGCCTGGAAACTGCTTTAGATTCTCCTGCTCCCTCTCTGCCCTTCCCCCACTCACATTCTCTGTGTCTCTCTCTCAGAAATAAATAAACAGTAAAAAATTTTTTAAAAACGTCTTTAATATCTTTCAATAAACTTTCATAATTTTTAAAATAAATTATTACACATCTTATATTTATCTTCATATTTATGTTTTTCTTGCTACTGTTAATAGAAGCCATTTTTATTAAAGAATAAATTTTATATAGTTGTCTGGTTTTTCATGTCTTAGTTAAAAGAATAATCAGTAAAATTTTTCTATTAAATCTATTAGAAATTAATATATTAATCAAAGTAAAGAAGCAGCTTACTGAAACTTCTGAAATATTTTATTAAACTTTAATATTAAAATTAATATTAGTAACATTAATTATGCTTTATAAATGGTGTTCTCATGTTTTCAGTTAAAGGCCTAAAAATTAAAGTGGAAATCAACACAAGTAAAATTTTTGTACATTTTTTTCCTTTAATATGGAAGGTGCCAGAGGAAGTTGGAGGTTTCAGAATTCTTTCAAAGTAATTTTCCTTTTACAATCTATTTTCATTTTTCTTCATATTCCATTTTGGAAATTCACAATTATTAAAAAGTAGTCAAAGAGTTAAAAATGGGCCTTTATCTTATCTGTAGACAAAATATTAGTTCCATTGTTTAAAAATTTTTAAAAACTTTATAATCAATTCCAAGAGCATGCAGCACACATGATAGAGTTGGATTTTTTTCTTTTTTTGAGAATTGTATATTCTACCTATCATTAAAGCTCCAGATTACTGTGTTTCCTTCTGATACTGGCACAAATTTCTTATCAGATATCAGTATCACTTTATATTATGATTGATCCCTAGTATTGTATTTCCAGATCACACTGTACACTCTAGATTGCTCAATGCTGCTTTAAGTTTTCTACACTAAAATCACAGTTGTAGCCACCCTACATCTTCCTCCCCTAAGCCTAAGTAGTTCCTAGAGATGGAAACTAATTTTTCTGAGTGACTTTAGTCATTCCACAAGTGCACTAGAATGCATGCGCTCAGCATCTGCTGACTGGAAAATGCCCATCTTACTGTCTATTCTGGCTTGGTTTTTATCAGTGGCAAGAATTCTATACTCTGATTATTTGATTAAATTTGGCCTTTTATGAAAAGTTCAATATGATTATTTCTAAAGTCTATGTCTTTTTAGTGTTATTTATTATTAGCTCTTCCTATTCCTTTCTGGTACTATACACTAGAAATCATATTAGAATTTTTATTAATAAAAATCAGAAATTGTATTCTAAGGGTCTCATGTTAGAATAGATACTTATGAATACAATGAGCAAACCAAATATTTGGGCTACCTTATATTGAAAGTTAATAATAAAATATCTGCACTGAAGAAATTGAAGTATTCTACTTTTTTTGCATAATTTAAGATGCTATCACATTTTTCTCTACATAATAAGTAATCTTTTTAGTGATACAGTGATAAGTTAGCAAGAAAGCCTTTTGTTAGACATTCAGTTAAAAAACAAAACATGCTGGAATAGATACTGCTCTAGAATGTAAACTGTTTCCCATTTATAATATTCCACATAGCTATTCAAAGATAGGATAAATTAAATTTTTCATTGTTTTTTTTTTTAAATTTGGGTACAGAATTATTTATTAGATCCCATTTTGAGTTTTCAAAAATATCTAAAATCTCTGGATATTTTAAGTTTAGTAACACTAAGTTAATTTACAGTTAATATAGATAACAGGAGAGCTGTCCCTCATTAGTGCTCAGTGGCTTAGATGATGGTAGGGTATCCTAGAAGACAGATCCATTTACAATTTTCAATTGGCTACGGGCTAGTCTCATAAAAACCGTTGAGTTATAAATATCAGGCTCAGTTATAAGTATTTTACCCTATTTCACTGTGATTTAATAACTGGGTCTATATTACTAAAGAGAAATAGACATTATTTTCGGGCAACTGGTGGCCCAGTCGGTTGAGCATCCAGCTTCATTTCAGGTCATGATATCATGGTGCATGAGATTGAGCCCCTCATCAGTCTGTCTGCTGTCAGTGCAGAGCCTGCTTTGGATTCTCTGTTCCCATCTCTCTCTCTCTGAACCCCCTCCAAAGGTAAACATTAGAAAAAGAAATTGTTTGCAACTATTTGGCATATGTTTATGAACCCATGGTGTCCTGGACCCAGCTTATAATGAGAGCTCATGGTGCACATCTTTTTGTTCAGTCACATTATATTGGTAATGACACCAGCCCTGGTGGGAATATTTACACCATAGAAATTGGCAAGTTCCACAAATCATGTTCTTTATTTTTAGAAGGACATTTGTTAAACATTACCAGCACATCACTGATATTAATTTATATTTTATTTCACTCAATCTTCACAATAAACTAGTAATATGTTTTTTGTCACCATTTCAAAAGAGACGAAGTTGGAATTCAGAAAGATTAAATAATGTTCTAAGAACTTAATTCAAAATGGAGTCATAATTCAAACCCAAATCTGATCCCATGGGAAATTAATTTATAAATGTTATCCTGTATCCTTCTTGAGATAGATGTTTAGGTCATATCTTGATGTTACTCAAGTACTATCTTGAAGTAATTACTTACTGAATAACATTCCTATTCTTAACAGAGGATGTTAGGATTTTTAAGGTAGGCTTGGAGAGAAGGGGGAATTAGAAGAAGAATTCAGTACAAAATTTGTTTTGATAAATGTGTATACAGTCAAGTATGGGTGAAGAGCTAAACAGGAAAAGCATACATCATATCTACAGTATAGAAACTTGATTGGAATATAATTTTTGTTACTCTCAGCTTGAAAAAATGATCAAGAAATCCAATATTAAATAAGTCAGTATTAACACTAATAGTACACTACAATTACCATAAATACTGACATTACTATTATTGCTATTACTACTTCTACCATGTTTTGACTGCTTACTATGGCCCAAGTTGAGTGCAAAATGTTTTAGATAGTAATATATTATTTGAATCAGTCATTCAGCATATATTTAACACCTGGTCTGTATAAGGCATTGTCAAAATCTCAAAATTTCATAAAGAAGTGTTATGGGCTGAATATTTATGTCTCTGCAAAATTCATGCTGAGAACCTAATCCTCCTTGTGATTGCATCAGAAGGTGGGGTAGAGCCCTAATGAATGGGATTATTGCCCCTACAAAAGAGACCACAGAGAGTTCTTTCATCCCTTCACCATGTGAGGACACAGTGAGAAGATGGCCTTCTATGAACCATAAGGAGTGCCCTCACCAGACACACTATCTGTTGGCATCATGATATTGGACTTCCTAACCTCCAGAACTGTGAGAAACAAATATTTGTCATTTAAGCCACCTAGTCTATGGTATTTTTTTACAGCATCCCAAATGACTAAGGCAGCCAGTATTATTTTATTGTTATAAAATGGGGGTCCATTTATAGGTGAGAAAAATAAGTTTTAGAGAAGCTTCCTAATTTGTTTAATATTTGAGTGTCTGAACTCTTAATCTTACCTTATTAATGTGTGATTTACTAGGCTTCTGGAATTCCCAGGCAATTGTCTCTAAGATAATACAGCTGTGCGTGACTGACATGAACTATTCACCTAAGAGGCCTTGGGGTGATACTGTGAAACACCATAATATCACCACCTAACTTTTGAGGCGAGAATTTGAGGCCTTGTAAGTTCATGTGAGATGTAATGATGTAAAGTCTACTTCCTTAGCTATGTGAAGCTATGAGGTACCAAAAAATTCACACTGAAAAGTCCACAGGTTTTTAGTCTCTGGATTTCTCCTGAGAATGAAAGGGAGCACAAATACTTGGAGAAATGGCCAGGGATTAACACAGGGAAAATGACTAAATACATACTGAACAGTTCTAAGTATTCTGATAAAGATGAAAATCCTGGGTATTAAGAAGGGCACGTGTTAATGTATAAGTTATTTATTGTCATCATTATTAGAACAATTAGAGCACTGGGTGTTATATGTAAGTCATGAAGCACTAAATTCTGCTCCTGAAACTAATATTATACTATATGTTAACTAAGTAGAACTTAGATAAAAACTTGAAACAAACAAAAAGAATTCAAAACATAAAAAAGGAAATAGATTGTTTCTCTATAAAAATTCACTTATGAGAAAAACTAAAAAAAAACAACTTGTACATTGAGAAGTCCAGTAGACATTTTCATTTCTAATTTGATGTGGTCTTGCATTGGAGTCCTGGCTTCACTCCTTAAATAGACTTTGTCTGACACAATAAAAAATTCATTTTATTCAATGGAATTACCCCCTATATTAGATTTTATTATTTTTACTTGAGTCTCATAACAGAAACTCCATATTTATTTCAAAATGGTGTATTGTTACTTCCACCAAGACATGTTAAATTTGATAGTTTTGAGCAAAATGGTGATGACCAACCAGGCAATTTAATGGTCTCATGATTCAGACTTGAAGCAGTCTAGAGTGAATAGTATATAATATTCCATCCTCAAACTAAAGAAGACCATAATTAAGTTGTCAGTGCTAGGTGTATTTTATTTCCTTAGGTATATATTTCAGTAAATAATTATAATTTTGACTTTCACAGGAGTTTTGACTACTTAATATCTATCTGAAAGCATGTAATTCTTGAGCATTTCACAGCTCCATTAAAGATAAAGGGGTGAATGCAAGGCAGCTATTTGAAGACACTATACATGACTGGATGGAGCTGGTGGCATGGTGTACTTTTATACTTTGTAGTATAAAAGGCATTGTAGAGATCATAGAGTCTAACTACTTTCTTTTCAAACTTTTTATAATGTTTATGACAGAACTGCAGAAACAAACTAGGATGATCAAGAAGAAAAAGAGAAAAGGATCATTTAAAATCATTTTTCTTCTTTGTTGTTAGTCAGAATATGAGAGCATGTAAAACCAAAATATACCTTGAGCATTTCGGAGTTTTTAAGTGTTAATTCTATTGGTAATTAAAGAGTATTAAATGATCACTATTGGTCAGGCACTGTTTTAAGTACTCTATGCAGATTTTCTCATTTGAAATTTCTTTTATCATTAGCAGAATTTCCATAGATATTCCTGTCACAATATTAATGTTATGATCAAAGAGATAGCATATGAGTTGCCCCACAAAATAAATATTTTGAGTAATCATATTTTCAACAAATATTTACTGAGTGTTAGCTATATAGGACACACTGTTAAATTCTAAGTAAATAGGAGAGACTAAACTCCTGACCTCATATACTATATATTCTAGATGGTGAAGCAGGAAATAATATAAGGATGTGATATAATAGGTAGCAATAAAAATTAAAGTGAGAGGATAGTGAGTGAGAGAGTGAGTGATGAGGGTGCTATTTTATATAACGAGAGGAGTTCTGTCTGAGATGTGCCTTTTGGGTAGAGGTGTAGATGAAGTAAAGGGGCAAGCTTTATGAATATTCAGGGTGAGGATATTGGAGGCTCAGCAAATCCAAAGACTCAGGATTGGAATGTTCAAGGAGACCAGGATGGCTGGACAAGGAGCAGGCATGGAGAAGCAAATAGGAAACAAGGTCTGAGAGCCAGCCATGGGGCAACTGAGCAAAAGCCTTGTAGGTCATGACCACACAGACACATGCACCTTCAACTACCTTGCCCCATTTTTGCTCCTTTATAATTGTTTAGAAAAATCACATTCTGATTAAATCCAAATGTCTATCTACTCCAAGCCTGAACTGCTTCCGCTGCAACTGGAAGAAAAACAAAAACATCTTTTCTGTCTGTTTCTCATTTGAAATCTAAGATCATGAGCCTCAGATGAGTGGGATCAAGAATTATGTCATAAACTTGTAAGTATAAAAGTCTTCTTATAAATCAGGTGGAGATGTAGAATTGGGTACAAAGTGAGGAGTGAGGGACGGGAGGTGTAGGCTGATGGTAAATAGTTGGAAGTCATTACTGTGCAAATGGCATGCGAGGGAATAAACATGGCTAGAAATTAGTCCAAAGACCGAGTTCTCAGAGACACCAACTTGTGGAGTACAGACACAGAAGAAGATGCAGCAAAGGGGGATGAATTATGTAGGAAGAAAATCAGGGCTTGTGACATCCCAGAAGTCATGTGAAGACAGTGTTTCAAGTAGAATGGACTGATCATCTATGGTAAATACTGTGGAGAGTTGAGCAAGAAGGGATTGGTCATTAGGTTTGGCAATGTGGATGTCTTGGGAAGGGCAAGTCTAACTGAGACAGGCACAAGAGGATGTGGGAAGTGGGGAAGTGGAGTTTGCAAGTTTGGACATCTCTTTCCAGAAATGTTGTTATAAAAAGGATCAAAGGTCAACGGTAGTTAGAACAACATATAGAATCCAGGGAAGAATGATTTCTAATGGGAAATGTTGTAGCATGTTTGTACAAAGATGGTAATAAGCCACTAATAGTAGTGATAATAATAAGTGATGATGAGAAAAGCCTAATTTCAGACACAATTGCTTTGAGTAAGTGAAGGAAGGTGGGATCCAGTGCCTGAGTAGAGAAGTTGGCCTTGAACAGGACCCCAGAGAGTTTGCTTTTATATTTGGAGAGAAAGTAGAATACGAATGAGTACAGATGAAAGTGGGTAGATTGTGGAAGTTCTCTCCTGATTGCTTGTCTTCTCTCTGTGATATAAGAAAGATCAGTGGCCGAGAATAAGAAGGGAGACTCTGTTGAAGGTTTAAGGAGAAAGAAGGTAGGTATAGTTTCTTGCCATCAAGGAAGAATGAATGAAATGAGGAAATGCAGTTGGTCAGAATTTTTGAACTCATGTTCATAAGTTTAAAGTCAAGGTATGGAAGAAATGTCTAGGTGGGGATTTGAGTTACAGCAGGAATAATGATTTAGATAAAAACAACCATCCAGATATTTGATAGCAGGTAGTTTTTTAAAATATAAAGAACAATAATGGTGTGGAAGTGAATCTAGGTAAAGAATAATCTTCTCTCAGCTTCCAGGGTTGGCTAGATTTTATATAAATATCTAAAAATGTAAACACTTGGCTATCTTGAATTAAGGTATCCCTAATGAGAACAAATTACAACATTTTACATACATATTAAATTTTAGACTTCATTAAGCCTCCATAGAGTGACATGTAGGCATGTTCTATTCTTTATTTATTCATTGCTTGACCTGGCACATATACTATTGGATGGCACTATGTGACAACTACTGTAAAAGGCACTTATAATGCTGAGCAAAAGTAAGTATTGTTCCTCTTGAAGTGAATTTATAACATAGTGCACAAGGGGAGACAGATATTAAATAATGACCCTAATGAATGTAAAATTTAAAACAAAGGTAAATACTCTGAAGGAAAGGGATAGGGTACCATAATAGTGTCTGAAAAAGATTCCTGATATATCCTGAGAGGAGAAGAGTGTCAAGAATGTTAATATATGAGAAAAGAGTTAACTAGGTAAAAAACAGAGGGATGGGCATACCAGACAAAGTGATTAATATTAGCAAAGACCTCATGACGGGAATGAAAATGACCTGTTTGCGAGACTGAGAGATCTATATGGTTGGAACACAGAAAGGGGACAAGCAGTACACACTGAATTTGGACCGGCAGGCAGGGAACTGGCTACCCAGGTCCAGGTGTCTGGAGTGTATTAGCCTTAATCTTATCATTGGTGGAAGCCATCAAATGGGATTAAGCATGGCAGGAGTATGTGCGACCTGATTGGATTTGGCAGTATTCTAATAAGGTAATGTCACCTGAATGAGAGTGGTCACACTGGAGATGGTGAGAAGCAGAACTTTCCAAAGATATTTAGGAGGCAAAAATCAAAAAGACTTGTTGGTGGATTGGATATGGAAAGCATGGAAGAAGGAGGAAAATTCCTTTTTCCTTATCTAACAAACTGCCTCTTACAACTCAGTTCAAATGTCATCCATTCAGGTTTACATTTTCCGACTATCCTATTAGTATTAAAAAGAGGCTCGTGTCCTTCAGGTTCTTTTGGCACAATATTCAGATCTCTGTATGGCCCTTAAAATAACTTCCCTGCTGAAGAACTGTCTCTTCAGTGGGATTCCCGAAAGCAGTGACCACGCTTTATTCCTCTTTGTATTCTAACATGTGAGATCATACCTTTCAGATAATAGATGTTCACTGAAATCCTATTGGCTGACAGAACAAATTAAGACATCACAAATAAAGCCAAAATGCATTAAATCAGCACATATATTTTTTAATAACAAATACAGTTTCATTTTTTGATATACATATCTACATACAGATAGGCTTATTTCACTGAAGAAATCAGGTGATCATGAAATATGAACTCTTAGGGGCTCCTGTGTGGCTTAGTCAGTTAAGGGTCCAGCTCTTGTTTCAGCTCAGGTCATGATCCCAGGGTCATGGGATCGAGCCCCACATAGGGCTCTGCGCTGAGCTTAATTCTCTCCCTATCTCCCTCTGCTCCTCTCCCCCGCTTGTGTGCTCTCTCAAATTAAAAAGAAAATATCTGAACTCTTAGAAAAAATATTTAGTAGTGTGTAATATCAATAATTTGAGAAGACTCTGCAAACTCACAATTTTCAGTTTTCATTTATTATCCCATATCTTTTTCTAGTTCTCCTCAAAGGATTTTTTGGTTAAATATACAAACTATATTAGCAAATATACTAAAACACAAATTTTTGAAATGTATTAATAGTATTCATTAATACTGAAAAATGGTGTATTTCAAAGTTTTAGTAGAACAATATTTTGAAAATGATTTGGGAATACTAAGTGAATGAATGTGTTACAATGATGCTTAATTTTTCAATATTCATATTCTACTTCATTGTTTTCCATACAAATTAATTATATTACCTTTACTAAATACTTTTTATATTTAGCATTTTTGTAAAGGGTTTACATAATTTTGTCTATTTTCCATACTATGTAAAATATGACTTACTGAATAGATTGTTAGATCTTTTTTCGATTGTTTGATATTTATTATTATGAATTTTATTCAGTATAACTTATTGAGTGCTTGTTTTGTGCAAGGTGCTATTTAAGTGCTAGAGGTGCAAAAGCTTGGAGTCCCCAGGGGTAGGAAAGAGAAACTTCCCATTTAAAGGTCAGATATTAGAGCAGGGCAAGTAGAAAAGGCTGTGGGAGTGTAGAGGTGGGGGTGGCTGACTAACTCTTTCCGGGGAAATCAGAGAATCTGTCACAGAGACATATGTCTTGAAATGTCATGGGGAAATAGATGCTTAGGAGGTAGAAGGAGCCACATGGTTGAAGGTCTAGGTTGTGAACTATGTGTGCTCAGTAATTAGGCAATGCTAACTATGATGAGAGCGAAATGTTCATATGGCTTAGTGTCAGAAGACGAGGCTGTGTGTTCTTTGGTCTTCCGGTAACAGGAACAACAGCAACAGTAGAAAAAAAGAAAAATAATCTTTACTATTTAACTAAATAGTATGAATCCCTATCATTCAAAGAGTTAATAATAACAATGGCAAAGATAGTGTCAACTCTAAACCATTGACATCAGCTGAACACCGAAAAGTATTAAGATATAACAGGTAGAATACGCCAACATTCACTAAGTATGCACTATTATTTGTAGTATTAATGAAATGTGGACCCATATGGGGCAAAATGCTAAGGATGATTCATACCCTCTTAGACTCTTGGTATGGTGGTGTCTCTAAAAGTTAAGTGGCGTGCTTCTGAAAGACTTCTGTAACACTCCTCTCCCTAGCTTAGAGCAACAAGATCTGAGGCATAAAAGGGCTCTGGAAACATGTCAGTGTCTCTAAAGAGACTCAGCTCTATGCCACAGAAACCACAACATGACTGGGATGTGAAGGGGAGGGACCATGTCACTGACACACCATTGTCATCTGCAGCAGATGAAGGAAGCTGTCTGGAGGTGAGGGCAGTGGTGAGTGAAGAAGAGAGGATAAACAGCACTAGATTCAGCACGAGGAGAGTGTGGTTTAAGGAGCTTCTCTGAATTTACCTCCCCCATTCTGAAAAGCAAAGCGAGCCATGCCCCTAGGCCAAGGACAAAAGAGGTTTGGTAGTAGGACATTCCCAACTACAGAAACAGCACTGTTATTATGAGCCTTTCCCTGCAGCCCACTCTTCCTGTGCTAATCCCACATTTGTGGAAACAGCCAAACAGATGTCCAGATGGAGCAGACCTTATCTATAAAAACAGAAGGGAAAATAAAATGAAGAAAGAAGGCATATTTAAATTCAAAGATAGTGATTTTATTGTCTGGCTTTACAAAAGTGATATACCATAAGCAGGTATGTATATTGAGATTAGACTTTAGGGTAGGTCACATTGCTTGCTGGTCATTCTTTAGGTATTAACTAATAGTCCATACTTTTTATGTGTTAAAAGGCAAGTCCTATCTAAATTGAAACTTCATCTCACTTTCATTGCAAACTCCCACTGTGTCCCTACCCCCAGCTCAGGCCAGCCCTTGCAGTCCAAGGGAGAAAGAGATGTGATCTGTCTCTCCCTCTTTTTTTTTTTTTTTTTTTTAATCTGTTTTTCCACTCCCTCCTCACCTGGCTGCATTCCTTTACCTCCAGTGTCTGGGCAGGAGGAGGCCTAAGAGGAAATGCTACTATTGTTACTTGGCTTTAGGCCCTCTTGTGGCAGACACATGAATGTTAGCTTCTCTTTGTAACACCTTCTATTATTGGAGAACTCTCCTCACCCCAGCTGGTATCTTTCATGTTCCAGTTCCTGATGCACTGACCTCCACTAGCTTCTCATGGCTCTTGTTAAATAGCTATTGTAGTGACCTATGCCATGCTTCCTTCTGCTTTGTTCTCATAACCACAGCAGGTTATTATCCTGGGATGGGGCCCTTGAAAAATTGACCAAGCCTGGCTAACTTCTAGAGTATCCATTTTGGCTTATGGGAATTATGCATATTCATGCTCCTCTACCAACCTCTAGAAGTTAGTTCAAGCCCCTTTTTCTGCAGCTTTCTCTCTCTTTTGTTCAGCAACCAGGAGCAGCTCATGCCAACTTCCTGCCTTCCAAGTCTTCCAGGCAGAAGTCAAGTTCTAATCTTTGTACCTGATCCCTAAGTTTCTTCAAGGCCTGCCATGCTATCTCCTCAGTAGCAGCAGAACAAAGGCCTGCAAGCATCCAGTCTGTGGACTGAGTCTTTCCTCTGGCAAGCACTTCACTATCTCCTGGAGCTTCTTATTCTCCTCCTCTGGCTTGGAGGCAGCCCGCCCTTCCTTTGAGGACAGGAGGAAAGGCGAATCACAACCTTAGCACGTTAGCACTATGAGGCCTATCACACTTTCCTGCAAATGGCTCTCCCTGATAGTTCTTATACGTAAACAGAAGCTGGAGAGGGTGATGAGGAAGGGTCACAAAGCCAGGAGTGTCCTCTTTTTAGCAATTCTAGCAATAATAGTGTATCTTTCAGTCTTAGAAAATACATTTGTCTTCTATTATGATTGTCACCAGTTACCACAAACTTAATGGCTTAAAACAACACAAGTTTATTGCCTTATCATTCTTTTAATCAGAAGTCTAACTAACATGTCTTACTGGGCTAAGATTAAGGTATTGGCAGAATGTGTTCTTTTTTGAAGGCTCTAAGGGAGAATCCACTTTGTTACATTTTCCAGACCACCTGGATGGGCCACCTACATTTCTTGGTTCATGACACCTTTCCCCCATTTTCAAAACAAGCAATGTGGATTCTCTCTGACCCTTTTTCTCTAGAGTCTTAGACTATTCAGGCTGCCATAACAAAATATCATAGACTAGGTGGTTTAAACATTAGACATTTATTTTCTCACAGTTTTGGATACTAGAATTTCAAGATCAAGGTGCCCTCAGGTTTCTGACCTTTCTTCCTGGTTTATACACAGCCACTTTCTTTCTGTGTTTTCACAGTTTCTTCTCTATCCGTGCACAGAGGTGCGGGGAGAGAGAGGGAGGAGAGTAGGAAGAGAGGAGGGAAGCTGGGAAAGGAAGGAGGGAAGGCAGGAGGCTTAGCAGGGAGAAAGAAGAAGAGACAAAGAGAGACAGAGAGAGGTCTAGTATTGCTTTATTTTCTTAAAATGACACTATTCCTATCAGATTAGGGTCCCATCCTTAGGATCTAATTAAACTTAATTATCTCTCTCCAGGCCCTCTCTCCAAATACACTGTGGATTAGGGCTTCAAGATATGGGTTTTGGGGAAACAAATTTATAACTTGTCATATCTAGTGATTTTCTGTGACTATAGAAAAGAAAGGTCCTCTGTTTTTAAGAACTCACAGTGACTGTATTGGGCCTACCCAGATAACAAAGTTAATTTCTCCATCTCAAGATCTTTAACCCTAATTACATCTGCAAAATCTCTTTTTCCAGGTAAAGTAATATATTCATAGGTTTTGGGGATTAGGCTGTGGACACATCTGGGGGGGACATCATTCTTACTACTACAAGAAATTCTAGATATGTGACATGTCCAGTTGAACATTCTGTCACATATGTTATAGTTCACTGAACACCATTTTGTGTTGTGTCAGTTTCATTGCCCCTGAACATTTTATTTTATCAGTTTATATAAGGAATAATTATTGGAGAGGATGTTTTAGGCTTGGGAGGTAGAAAATCATAATATATTAAGCTGTTATATCTGTTGTATTTAGTAATTGTGCCTTTTTTTTATGACTCAAGGAACATTTTCTCTCAGATTGTGAGGTGTACGATTAGCTCACTAAAAGCATCCACTACAGAAAACAAATAACTTCAAATGAAGGCAATATCAAGGAACAATGTCCTTTTTCTTTCACACACACTGGAGAAGAGAATGCAATTTTGGAAGAGATATGGAAGTTTGTAGTTCTCATTGAAACTAAGTTTCAATATGTACTAAAGCAAAGCAGAGGATATAAAGGACAGAAGAGGAAAACATTTTCTGCCAATGTACTCAGCAAAACTTAAGGGAAGTTTGGTAAACAGTAGAAGACAACATCTTGATTTATAGGAATGTGCAACGAGTCACATATATAAATTATCAAACCAACAAATACGTAGATATTTGGCAGTCCCAGCTTATCTTCACTCGGGAGCAATTAATGATAAAAAAGAGAATGTATTGAACTACATGTTTCTATAATTACATGGTAGGCTTAATCCTCTTTTATGTCTTGGGCATATAAACTTGCAGCTGGTTTTGCATGTTTTGGAAGGCAATTGGAGAGTGTCAAAAAGACATTTCTGAACTATCTCTACTACCCAGACCCTACAATGCCTAAAATTTCCCTATTGTGTAGTGGTCTTTTTTCGAGTGAAGCCTGGCTCTCTCCAGGGTGTGGTAATGAGACTTTTAAAAGGTAAGTATATTAAGTTAGGAATATCTTCACCTGAAATTTAGCATATTGCTGACTTCATTCAGGAGGTCTAAAATAACAAGAGAAAACTATGAATTTATAAGAGAACTTCTGCAAGGGGAGATGCTATAAAAAGGAGAGCTGGAAATTACTTGGAACTTTGCCTTATTTCTTACAAGGTGGGGAAACAGTGCCTTGGTTATCCAGCTATTCAGAGTTTCTTATCACTCAAAGCTCAGAGCCATGAGCAAAATCTGGGGAGTATAGAATCTAGCAGTTTCCATGTTCTTTTCTAAAACAAGAAAAGCGGTGAGATGTGGGGTGTTGTCTTGGACTGGAAAGTAGATTTGAATACTGGCTGAAATAGATAAGGAATATGAATAAAGATGGAGAATTTATAACATGTTGCTTATTTTTTCAGCTATTTAAAATATGAACACGTACGGACAAGGACAGGATCATAACATGGGAAAAAGAAAGGGGTTAAGTTAGGGGCAGTGTTTTTGCTTTTTAAGAAAGTTAAATTATTATTATTTTTTCACAATAAGACAAGAAAAAACTGTTTGAGGGGTGCATAAAGAAAACTGAAATTCTCAACAAATTCAGTTTTTAGAGGAAAAAAAAATCACCTATATTAAATTCACTTGTATAAAGGAGAAGGCAGAGACAACTAAATATTTCTAAATTAAATTTGATTCTTGTTTTTCTGAACTGTAAGAGCATAAATCTGAAAAATCAAAACAGACTTTCAGTATTGGTCATGACTTCTTATAAAAATACTTAGACAAATATATATTTTGGTAGATCTACTATTGGAGTTCAGTTTTATTCAGTAGAATTGTTTCTGATTTCCAAAATATGAAACATGTCAGGCAGAATTTTGAAAATAGTCCATAAAAGAAAAGTGAATTAGAATTTTCTTCTAAAACATGTAAGCATTTCCACCAACAATGAATGAAAATTCTGTGCAGTGTATTTTCAGTTTTGGGGTTTTTTTTTTTTGATCATCGGATTTTGATAGATGCATACATAGTGGTATCTCATTGTTTCATTTGCATTTCCTAATGAAAAAGGATAGCATCTATTCATATACTTTTTTGTTCTAGGTACATCTTTTGGTGAGATACCTGCTCAGATCTTTTGCCTATTTTTAAATTTGAATTTTTTCTTTACTGTTGAATTTTAAGAGTTTTATATATATATATATATATTTATATATTTATATATATATGTGTGTGTATATATATATGAGTTATATATATATGTATTATGTTTGCATTATGTATTTATATTATACATATGTATTTTTATGGGTTATATATATATATATGTGTGTGTGTGTATATATAGGTACACCTGGGTGGCTCGGTTGGTATCTGACTCTTGATTTTGGCTCAGGTCATGATCTCATAGTTCATGGGATTGTGCCTTGCATCGAGCCCCACACTGAGCTCTACTTGGGATTCTCTCTCTCTTTCTGTCTCTCTTACTCTGAACCTCCTCTGCTTGGACTCTCTCTATCTCAAAATAAATAAATGAACTTAAAAAAGTTATATGTATGTAACTTTAAATGCATATGTAAATATATATATATATTTTTTGACACAAGAATTCCTTGTTTATTTTGGGTCTAAGTTCTATATTGGATATGTTTTGCAAATATTTTCATCCAATCTGTGGCTTGTCTTCTCATTCTCTTTACAATGTCTTTGGCAGAGCAAACTTAGAATTTAATAAAATGTAACATCAATTTTTGCCTTTCATGGATCATGTTTTTGGTGTATGTAAAATCTCTTCACCAAACCCAGGGTCCTGTAGATTTTCTCCTATGTTTTCTTCTAGAAGTTCTATCATTTTCCATTTGACATTTAAACCTCTGATCAATTTTGAGTTAGTTTTTGTGTACAGTGTAGACTTGTAAATTTTTGACTTGAGCAACTGGGTATGTAATGGTAATGTTTACTAAGATGAGAAAGACTGAGCAAATCAGTTTTGGAGTTGGAGGTTGGAATAAAAAAGTCCAGGTGTGGACACATTATATGGTTCTATTTAATAAGCATAGTTATGTCAAGCAGGCAGTTGATAGAAGAGTAATAGATTTCCACATTCCAGTAATATTGGGAAGTTCAGGAACATGACATACTTTCACCAGGTATAAACCAGATATGAACACCAGATATAATAAACTCCATCTTTCCTCACCTCTCCTTCCTCCTAAAATATATTGAAAAGTTTCAAATTTTCTGTTTTTAGGAATTTTGTGGCTTATATACAGTATACATAGGTTAGAACCTCTCTTGCCCGAGACCTATTTTTATGGCTAGTCTGTGATGGAGAATTACTGTCTAATTGAAATTTGACCTTAGTGAGATCTATTCAAGCTATAGAATAAGAGCAAAGCTTCCAGATACTGTGACACATTTAACCCAGAGGTGTAAACTTTTATTAAAGTTTTGCTGTTCCAACTGCTGGTGAGGGGACAAAAATGGAAGTTCTAGACAAACTGGCCAAGTGCTTTTGGATTAAAATTCTTTCCACCCCAATGGGATTTGCTTTGACAAATGAAGAGATAACACATGTGGAGCACTTAGCATTGTACTTGGCATATTGTAAGCACTTGTATTTATTTCTTATAGTTTTTTAAAATTATCTCTATTTTATGTTTTGTTTTCTTTCAAATTTTTATTTAAATTCTAGTTAGTTAATATATAGTGTAATTTCAAAAGTAGAATTTAGTGATTCATCACTTATATATATAACACCCAGCACTCATCACAACTGCTTCCTTAATACCTATCTTACTCTTGTTAAATTGGTTGGTTCTTTCTCCTTCCCCATACATGCAACAGTGTGCAATCACATATGAAGACTAGTTGTTCAAATGGAAAAGAATGGCATAATAGATTTCCGATCAATTTAATGAGTACAGTGAAAAATACTAAAAGTTAGCTACAAAGATGTAGCAAAGAGGCTTGCTGTTGGCAACAACTGGGTATTTGAAAAGAAAATTTTGGTAAAATCATAGAATTCCTATAGCTCAATTATGAGTTAGAAGCAAAGGATAATTTCTGTTGCTGTTTATGTTTAAAATTAGAGGGGTACTCTCAATAAAATTGTAATAGATATTTGTATAGTTGTACCAATGGATTGATTTATCACAGCTTTTATTTTTGAGGGATTATCAGAACAATAAAGGCACTTTAACTACAACTTACACTGTTCCAGAGACACACATTAGTAGAAATAGTTTGAGAATAAAAAGATAAATTTCTTCTTACACTCAGCAAATGAAGGGTTTTACTAAAAGAGCTCATCTCATGAATTCCTGTGGCTTCAATTTTCTTCTATATCTCCCATATTCAAATGTTTATTTCCAGCTGAAATCTCTTTTCTGAGCTCTATACCTATATAACTGCATACCTCATAAATAGCCTCCACTTGAATTTTCACATGCATCTTAGTCTGTGTAAAATGGAACCCGTGATCTTGCTTTTTATAGCTGCTCCTCCATGTTCCCTATTTTAGCAAGTTGCATGACCATTGCCATTCAGTTGCTCCAACTGGAAACTTATGAGATAGCACTGACTTTCCCTCTCCTTTACATCCATCACTTATTTCTAATTCTTGTGTGGGTTATAAGACTCTGCATAAAACATCCCTTTCCCATACTTCCAGTTAGAATAGACTAAACCACTCTGACAAATAGACCCCTAAACTTAAGAGTTCAAATTTATTTCTCAATCTTATAAGAGTCTAGGTTGATGTTCTAGGTGAACAGGTGTTCAGTTCCACATTGGGAACCAGGCTGGTAATCTCAGCAATTTTTAATACTTGTCTTCCAAGACTATTCTTGACATTTCCTGACAGTCATCCTGAAGGAGGAATAAAGAGGATAAAAAGCATGCATGGGGTATTTTATGGGTAAGGCATCAAAGTGGAACACAATTTCACTGTCACACCAGTGGAAAGAACTTAGCCATATATCACACTTCATTGAGAGGGAGGTTAGGAAATGTAATGAGCTGGATACTCATACATATCCAATAACTATGGAAGAAGTGGAGAAGAGCTTTGGTGAATCACTAGCAGTTTCAGCTCCGTTTGTTGTTCTTTCCTTTTTCCTTCTCTATGGTCCAGAGACAAAGAGTTTTAGTTTCTTGATTGTTCTTTTCTTCCTTGAGAGTTTTGCTTATGCCATTCTCTCTGTTTTTCTTCACGGCTGAAAGTTATTATTCATTCCTAAGAATATGTTATGTTCCTATGGAAAGTTGTTGTCTCCTTTGTAACAGTAGGAGAACTTGTAATCCCTTTTTTAATGACTGTCTGTCATACTACAGTATAAGTTTCAGGAGTAAAGGAACTCTCAGTCTTGTGCTTCACTGAATCCCCAGGATCTGGCAGGTAGCAGATGCTTAGTAGTATTTCTTGAATGCATACATGGACGGATGAATGGAGGGGTGGGTCAGTACAAATACAGGTAAATTTAGAGATGATTGGGAAATAAACTGATACAACTCCAGTGTGACGCCTTTTGTTTTCTCTATAAATGCTATCTGCAAAAGCAGGTAGTTACAGAAAGAAAAACTGAGGATATTGCTACAGTTTTTGTACAATTTTGGATACTTCTACAAAGAAGAATGATGAAAGGAAATTAATGAGAAAAAGAAAAGTAATTGTTGAACGATGTTGAATATTTAATTGTGATTGAAAACCGTAGCTCTGTATGATAACTAACCATTTTGATTTTTCTCTAGCATCTTTTAGTTTCAGAGAAAATGCATTTGTGAGATGATAATGATTAATAATGGCTATAATTTATATTAATCCATGTATGAGCTTAGAACCTTACATGATGAGGAAACTGAAGATCAGAAAAAATTAGGTAAATGGCCTGTGGACATACAATTACCAATCAGAGGAGCTTTGGTTTATACCCAGTCTGTCAGAATTCCAGGATAGAGATTGACAAAGTAGGCTCAAAGAAGTGTGAATGTGATAGGAAATGAACAGTGCTGGGAGTGTCTTTGAAGTGCAGGTTCCTAGGGTCACTTGAGTAAAGAAGGTCTTATGGATGTTTAGCCAGAAGAGGAAGAGATAGTGGTAGAAGTAAAGATAGGTATGCAAATTGTATTTTCAAATCTCAGATCAGAAAATGAATTTGGGAAGATGATGAGGTCTGGAATAGAGATTTCAAGTGTTTTGTCAAAGGGGAATGAGTGAAGTTTGCTAGATGGCTGTCCACATGGACATTGTTTTTCGGAATAATGACTGTGGAAAGAAAGACTATAATCCAGATACCAAAGTCCTCAATAAATGTGGCATAAAAAAGTGGGGGTTAATTGATGACAGTGATGAAGATGAAGAACACAGAGTATAATTTAATTTTCAGGGGCTCACACAAAGGAGGGGTTTTTGGATCAGTATCAAATGTAGTGAAAATTAAATGTAATGAGAACAAATAACGAGGAATAAGATGAATATACTTCCTCGCTATAAAATGCAGGGAGAATTAACAATTTTGAGGACTCACTGAGCAAGATTATATCATTAGAGGAGAGCCGGGTTATAGTTAGGACTAAGAGGTGGAGGGAACTATCAAAGTCACAGAGAAGTTTCTTTGAAATACGATGAGATTCAATGGAGTTCCAGTAAAAAGAGGTAGAAGTAGAATCAGCAGGAGAATGATAGCTCTGAGAAGGAGAAGATATAAATTAGACGGAAGGTTTGCAATGTGGATTGTAGATCAAGGGCACTAGAAAGGCAAGGAATACAGAGGAAGATGGGATGTACTTGAAAGTAACTAGCCTCAGGGTTCCAGCTGGGGCTTTGACGGCAAGTTGTATTGTTGCTGCTGCATATCTGGGTCCAAGCCTTCCTGGGAGCTGAAGAACAAGAGATGAATTGTAGTATAATATTAAGGAATACTAGAGTGAGAAAAAACTTGTATAAAAATGCAAATTAAACTTTAAGTGGAATTAAAATTTAAAAGGGTATGGTCATTTTGAGGGAAAAATAAGAAAAATAGACCATCTCTTTTATAAATGCGTCTTCTGTGTTACTCATTGACTTTATAGTGATCAAGGTGGCCTTAATGTTCTCCTCAGCTAGACAAAACTTTAGGCAGGATTCTCTCTGTCTCTATGCCCTTCCTTCTCACCCCTGGCCCTTACACAATCTACACCCTAGAGGACCTTCCCTTTCCTTTTCTTAGAGCATTCAGTTTGGAACACTTGTCATTATAAATTCTTCCTGTGCTCCTTTGAGATGTAAATCTTTATTATCTTTTGCTATTTTTCTTCACTTTTTAAAAATTTTTACTACTGAGTCATAGTTGACATACAATGTTAAATTAGTTTTAGGTGTGCAGTATAGTAATTCAACTACTTTATATATTAGTGCTCACTACGATAAGTGTAGTTACTGTCCCCATACAATGCTCATATAATATTGATGATATTCTCTATGCTATCCTTTTCATCTCTGTGGCTTACTTATTTTAAGGAGTAAAGGAACTTTACTTGAAGATTATACCTCTTAATCCCTTTCACCTATTTTGTCCATCCCCAACCCCTTTCTCCTCTGGCAAACACCATTTTGTTCTTTATATTTATGAGTCTGTTTCTGCCATTTGTTTTTTAGATTCCACATAGAAGTGAAATCATATGGTATTTGTTTTTCTCTGACTTCCTTTACTTACATTAATACCCTCTAGGTACATTCATGTTGCAGTAAATGACAAGATCTCACTCTTTTTTTATGGCTGAGTGATGTTTCCTCTATATATCCAATCTTCTTTATCCATTCATCTATTGATGGACACTTGGGCTGCTTCCATATCTTGGCCATTGTAAACAATGTTGCAGTAAACATAGGGGTGCTTATATGTTTTCAAATTAGTGCTTTCACTTTTTTTGGGTAAATACCTGGTAGTGGAATTACTGGATCATATGGCCATTGTGTTTTTAATTTTTGGAGGAACCTCCATACTCTTTTCCGCAATAGCTTTCCATTTATATTTACATCCCCACCGACACTGCATGAGGGTTCCCTTTCCTTCACATACTCATCAACACTTGTTATTTCTTGTCTTTTTGATACCATACTTTCTGACTGATGTGAAGTGATTCTCATTGTAGTTTTGGTTTGCATTTCCCTGATGATGAGTGATGTTAAGCATATTTTCATGTGTATGTTGGCCATCTGTCTGTCTTCTTTGGAAACATGTCTGTTCATTTCCTCTGCCCATTTTTTAATTGGTTGGTTGGAGGGGTATTTTTGGTGATAAATTGTATAAGTTCTTTCTTTCTCCCTCCTCCCTCCCTCTTCCCTCCTTCCCTCCCTCCTTTCCTTCCTTTCTCTTCTAAGATTTTATTTAAATTCAAGTTAATTAACGTATAGTGTAATATTGGTTTCAGGACTAGAATTTAGTGATTCATCACTTATATACAACACTCAGTGCTCATCACAAGTGCCCTTCTTAATACCCATCAACCATTCAGCCCATTCCCCACCTGCCTCCCCTCCGGCAACCCTCAGTTTGTTCTCTATAGTTAAGCGTCTCTTATGGTTTGCCTCCCTCTCTGGTTTTATCTTGTTTTCCCCCCATGTTCATCTCTTTTGTTTCTTAAATTCCACATATAAGTGAAATCATATGGTATTTGTCTTTCTCTAACTTATTTTGCTTAACATAATATACTTTCTAGGTCCATCTACATTGTTGCAAACGGCATGATTTCATTCTTTTGATGATTGAGTAATATTTCATTATATATATAATTTGTATAAGTTCTTTCTCTCTCTCTCTCTCTCTATATATATATATATCTCCACATCTTATTTATCTATTCATCAGTCAATGGACATTTGGATTCCTTCAATAATTTGGCTATTGTTGATAGTGCTGCTATAAACATTGGGGTGCATGTGCTCCTTCAAATCAGCCTTTTTGTATCCTTTGGATAAATACCAAGTAGTGCCATTGCTGGATCATAAGGTAGTTCTATTTTTAACTTTTTGAGGAAACTCCATACCATTTTCCAGAGTGGCCACACCAGTTTGCATTCCCACCAACAGTGTAAGAGGGTTCCCCTTTCTCTGCTTCCTCGACAACATCTCTTGTTCCCTGAGCTGTTAATTTTACCCATTCTGACTGGTGTGAAGTGGTATCTCATTGTGGTTTTGATTTGTATTTCCCTGATGCTGAGTGATATTGAGCATTTTTTCATGTGTCTATTAGCCATTTGTATGTAACTTATATAAATTCTTTATATATTTTGGATATTAACCCCTTATCAGATACATCATTTGCAAATATCTTCTTCCATTCTCTTATTTCCTTTGCTGTGCAAAAGCTTTTATTTTGGTGTAGTCCCAATAGTTTATTTTTGCTTTTGTTTCCCTCACCTAAGGCGATGTAAATCTTTTTAAATGCCTGTTGCCAGTTTTGACAGTACCAGAACTATCTTATTCCAGGAACTGGGAGCCATTTCTTTGAAAAGTAATCAGTACAGAAGATAATGCCCCCATCTCCTAGTCTCTGTGGGCAGGTAAGTGCCTAATTTCAATGGCTACTTTGCTCCAGATTATAAAACTGTCTTGTATTGTGAAGATAAGAGAAAAATTTGCTTTTTCTTTTGGTGAGGCCAATTAGCAGACACAGATGACCAGTGTTTTCCCTCTGACTCTGCTAAAAATGGCCCCACCCTTTATTTCAGGGAGTTGAGCACAGACTGACTTCTGATCTCTCTTCCTTGTTACAATACACTTAACTAAAGTCTTCCTCCCTTGTTTAATTTTGTTTGCTGGAATTTTTTTTTTTTTGACAGCAGCTTATAAATCTTTTCTGTCATTACTCTAAAGACTGACTTTTCAAAAGTAGATGGTTTCTTAACCAAGGGCAGGGAAAAACAACTCAAAATAGCTTAGGAGACTTGATCTATCAAAGAAAATTTTCCAAGCCTGCTGAATTTTCTGGAAGCCATTTTCACAGAAAAACAGAGTAAATATGTATTCAAGTAAGTTTCTTTTCCTGGGCATGTAAGAATGTCACAGAATACTTACGAAGGCAAGTATAGACATTTGCCTTTGGATTAGTCATCTAATGGGATGATTACACCTTCCCCCAAGTTGGTCTCTGAGAAATTTTGTTGATTTGCCAGCGTACACCACTGATGGTGCATTATTTCCTTCGCAAATCACCCTCACCTTTATGCTTTTCCATAGATGACAAATCAGGTATTTAGCCACTGCTTGACTGTGACAGCCTTTACCCTGCTTCTAAAAGCAAATTTTGGGGTAATGTATGTTAGAAAAATTTATCAAAAGTGTGCTCCGTGAGCCTGGACATGGTCATTAGAAATCTTCTTGGTTCCTTGTCTTGGAATATTTGAAAGTGTGATTTCGATATTTTATAGGTCATAAGTGCTAGTAAGATAATTTTCATCAATGGACATTGATTTTCTTCTCAAATGTTTTCTTCCATTGAGATAATGTATATAGGTACTAGATCTTAATAGGGAAATTATTTAATCATCAAGTATTCGTGAACATGTAAGTAGTATTCTTATAATATAAGTATCTATACTTATGGTATAGTTACTATAATAGTAATATAGCAGTACTATTATACTGATATTTCATTACCATCATCTGATGTCAAGTGGGAGCCCTGGAGGTCAGGGTGCTTAGGATAAGAGCATCACTCACCTGGCTTCCATGCTTCCATTGGTGAGAGTGAAGAGGAGGTCTCACAAAGCCAAGATTCTAGTCCCTTCCATTGCAGGCTATTGTAAATTCTATGAGTTTTTTTCCAAACTTTTCCAAACTTAGCTCAAAGAGGAGACTAAACACCCATTGCACTTTTGCATATGAGGCTAACCACCATAATGCACTCTACTTACATGGATTTCGTTCACTTTTATGTAGCTTGAAGTTGTCAAAGGACCTGTTTGCATAGCTTTTATTAAGTTTGATGTGCTTTTCATAGTGTTTCATCCATTTTCTCCAGCTTTGAGGCATCAGCTGAAATTTCAAGATAGCAGGAAAAGGTCTATTCTATTTCTTAATGCACTTTAATTGTAAATCTGTTCCACCTTATCCTCTAAATATACTTGCATGCTTAATTTCCACTTCATTTTCTTTATATAGAAATAATTCACAAAAGGGAAAAACTGGAAAAGAAAAGATAAAAAAGAGATTAGAATACAAACTCACACTAAGGCAAAACAAACCAAATTTAAAACTAAGCCTGTCAGTCTGCATGAATAAAATGTCGCAGAACTGGATAAATGCCTAAGAATCAAGGATTAGGTTATAATCTTTAAAAGGTATTGAGATATTATTTTAATTGTTTTTTAATTCTTTCTATCTGTTTCTATCTTTCATTCTACAGGGTTGACTTTTACAGAATTCTTCTACAAACCAGAGAGATTAATGTACTTGTGGAGTCTAAAAAATCAAACATTGGGTGTGATCTCCCTAGGAAACCATTTGGAGCAAGCTAATGGCCTATTCTATCCTGAGAGTTTGTTTTTTAGGGAAACATGAGGGTCAATTTGTAAAGCAAATCTGATTTAAAACCTATTCGAGGGGTGCTTGGGTTGAGCATCCGAATTCGGTTCAGGTCATGATCTCATAGTTCGTGGGTTCAAGTCCCGTTTTGGGCCCTGTGCCCAGCTGGAGCCTGGAGCCTTCTTGGGATTCTGTGTCTCCCTCTTTCTCTGCCCGTCCCTGTCTGGCACTGTCTCTCTCTCTCTCTCTCTCTCTCTCTCTCTCTCAAAAATATATAAACATTAAATAAATTTTAAATCTATTTGAGAGCATGAGCTACTTTTTGATTTTCTTCAGACTCAAAATGAACTCAAAAAGCCACATTTATTTTCTCTTTAAATGCCTTTTCGCTTATAATATTTCTTTCTTTCTTTCTTTCTTTCTTTTTTTTTTTTTTTACAAATAGTTTATTGTCAAATTTCCATATAACACCCAGTGCTCATCCCCACAAGTGTCCTCCTCCATGCCCATCTCCCCCCTCCCCACCCCACATCCGTCAGTCCTCAGTTTGTTTCTCAGCATTCAAGAGTCTCTCATGGTTTGCCTCTCTCCCTTTCCCCCACCATTTCCCCCATCTTCTCCCCCATGGTCCTCAGTTAAGTTCCTCCTAATCCTCCTATACGTGCAAACATATGATATTTGTCCTTCTCTGCCTGACTTATTTCGCTCAGCATAACACCCTCAAGGTCCATCCATGTTGCTACACATGGCCAGATTTCATTGTTTCTCATTGCCATGTAGTATTCCATGGTATAGATAAACCACATCTTCTTGATCCATTCATCTGTTGATGGACACTTAGGCTCTTTCCATGTTTTAGCTATTGTGGAGAGTGCTGCTATGAACATTGGGGTACATGTGCTCCTATGCCTCAGCATTTCTGTATCCCTTGGGTAAATTCCTAGCAGTGCTATTGCTGGGTCATAAGGGAGTTCTATTGTTAGTTTCCTGAGGAACCTCCACACTGTTTTCCAGAGGGGCTGTACCAGTTTACATTCCCACCAACAGTGTAGGAGGGTGCCCGTTTCTCCACATCCTCGCCAGCATCTAGAGTTCTCTGATTTGCTCATTTTAGCCACTCTGACTGGCGTGAGGTGGTATCTCAGTGTGGTTTTGATTTGTATTTCCCTGATGAGGAGGGATGCTGAGCATCGTTTCATGTGTCTGTTGGCCATCTGGATGTCCTCTTTGGAGAAGTGTCTGTTCATGTCTTCTGCCCATTTCTTCACTGGGTTGTTTGTTTTTCGGGCGTGTAGTTTGGTGAGTTCCTTATAGATTCTGGATATTAACCCTTTATCTGATATGTCATTTGCAACTATCTTTTCCCATTCCGTTGGTTGCCTATTAATTTTCTGGGTTGTTTCCTTGGCTGTGCAGAAGCTTTTAATCTTGATGAGGTCCCAACAGTTTATTTTTGCTCTTGATTCCCTTGCTTTTGGGGATGTGTCAAGTAAGAAGTTGCTGCGGTGGAGGTCAAGGAGGTTGTTTCCTGCTTTCTCCTCTAGGGTGTTGATAGTTTCCTGTCTCACGTTCAGGTCCTTTATCCATTTTGAGTTGATTTTTGTGCATGGTGTGAGAAAATGATCTAGTTTCATTCTTCTGCATGTTGCTGTCCAGTTCTCCCAACACCATCTGTTAAAAAGGCTGTCTTTTTTCCATTGGATATTCTTTCCTGCTTTGTCAAAGATCAGTTGGCTGTATACTTTTGGGTCCACTTCTGAGTTCTCAATTCTGTTCCATTGGTCTATGTGTCTGTTTTTGTGCCAATACCATACTGTCTTGAGGATGACAGCTTTGTAGTAGAGGCTGAAGTCTGGGATGGTGATACCTCCCGTTTTGGTTTTATTTTTCAGTATTACTTTGGCTATTCGGGGTCTTTTGTGGTTCCATACAAATTTTTGGATAGTTTGTTCTAGTTTTGAGAAGTATGCTGGTGCAATTTTGATTGGAATTGCATTGAATGTGTAGAGTGCTTTAGGTAGTAATGACATCTTAACTATATTTATTCTTCCTATCCATGAGCATGGAATGTTTTTCCATTTCTTTGTGTCTTCTTCAATTTCCTTCATAAGTTTTCTATAGTTTTCATCATACAGATCTCTTGTATCCTTGGTTAGGTTTATTCCGAGGTATTTTATGGTTTTTTGTGCAATTGTGAATGGGATCAGTTTCTTGATTTCTCTTTCTGTTGCTTCATTATTGGTGTATAAAAATGCAACCGATTTCTGTACGTTGATTTTGTACCCTGCAACTTGGCTGAATTCTTGGATCAGTTCTAGTAGGCTTCTGGTGGAGTCTGTCGGGTTTTCTATGTAGAGTATCATGTCATCTGCGAAGAGTGAAAGTTTGACTTCCTCTTTGCCAATTCTGATGCCTTTGATTTCCTTTTGTTGTCTGATGGCTGATGCTAGGACTTCCAGCACTATGTTAAACAACAGTGGTGAGAGTGGACATCCCTGTCGTGTTCCTGATCTCAGGGGGAAAGCTCTCAGTTTTTCCCCGTTGAGGATGATGTTAGCTGAAGGCTTCTCATAGATGGCTTTGATGATGTTTAAGTAGGTTCCTTCTATCCCAACTTTCTCGAGAGTCTTTATTAAGAAGGGATGCTGTATTTTGTCAAATGCTTTTTCTGCATCTATTGACAGGATCATATGGTTTTTATCTTTTCTTTTATTGATATGATGGATCACATTGATTGATTTGCGAATGTTGAACCAGCCCTGTAACCCAGGAATGAATCCCACTTGATCTTGGTGGATGATTCTTTTGATATGCTGCTGGATTCGATTTGCAAGGATCTTGTTGAGGATTTTTGCATCCGTATTCATCAAGGATATTGGCCTATAGTTCTCTTTTTTTGCTGGATCTCTGTCTGGCTTGGGAATCAGAGTGATGCTGGCTTTATAATATGAGTCTGGGAGTTTTCCTTTGATTTCTATTTTTTGGAATAGCTTGAGAAGAATTGGGATTAATTCTGTTTTAAATGTCTGGTAGAATTCCCCAGGGAAGCCATCAGGTCCAGGGCTCTTATTTGTTGGGAGATTTTGGATAACTGATTCGATTTCTTCACTCGTTATGGGTCTGTTCAAGTTTTCTATTTCTTCCCGTGTGAGTTTTGGTAGTGAGTGTGTGTTTAGGAATTTGTCCATTTCTTCTAAGTTGTCCAATTTGTTGGCATATAATTTTTCATAGTATTCCCTGATAATTGCTTGTATTTCTGAGGGGTTGGTTGTAATAAGTCCATTTTCATTTATAATTTTGTCTATTTGGGTGCTCTCTCTTTTGATAACTCTGGCTAGAGGTTTGTCAATTTTGTTTATTTTGTCAATTTTGGTTTCATTGATCTGTTCAGTTGTTTCTTTGGTCTCTATGTTTTTTATTTCTGCTCTAATTTTTACTATTTCTCTTCTTCTACTGGGTTTAGGGTGTTCTTGTTCCTCTGCCTCTAGTTCCTTTAGGTGAGCTGTTAGATTTTGGACTTGCGCTTTTTCTAATCTCTTGAAATAGGCCTGGAGAGCAATGTACTTTCCTCTCAGGACTGCCTTTGCCGCATCCCATAGATTTTGGATTGTTGTGTTTTCATTTTCATTTGTTTCCATATGTTTTTTAATTTCACCTCTAATTGCCTGATTGGCCCATTCATTCTTTAGTAGGGTGTTTTTTAACCTCCATGTTTTTGGAGGTTTTCAAATTACAGACTTCTATTCAATTTACAATTTGAATAGAATTACAATTCTATTCAAATTACAGACTTCTTCCTGTAATTGATTTCAAGTTTCAAAGCATTGTGATCTGACAGTGTGCATGGTATGATTTCTATTCTTTTATATTTATTGAGGGCTGCTTTATGTCCCAGTATGTGGTCTATCTTGGAGAATGTGCCATGCGCACTTGAGAAGAAAGTAAATTCCCTGGCCTCAAGATGTAAAGTTCTAACTATATCTGTCAGATCCATCTGTTCCAATGTGTATTTCAAGTCCATTATTTCTTCAGTGATTTTCTGTCTGGTTGACCTATCCATTGCTGTAAGCGGAGTATTAAAGTCCCCTGCTATTAGCACATTCTTATCTATAAGTGTTGGGAGCCATTCTGAGCCCACTAGTCGAGAAAACTCCTGGTGAGGTTAAAGCAAGTTTGCATGATCTCTTGCCAATCAGATGATGACCGATATCAACCCCCACTCAGTTATTTCTGCTTAAGCACTGACCCCTAAGGTACCTTGTTGATCAATAATGGGAGTGACTTGTCCCCTTATTCCGGCCCTGGTATGATGATTGCACCTTGTGATGGAACTTATTGTGGGAACTTCTTCTTTTGATTATGGGAAGAGACATCGTGTCTCTAGCAGCTCCTGTTTCCCTCCATACTTTCCCTTGAGCTATGAACAGGCTAATGACCCCTACTCATAAAAGATTGACCTTTACATGTACAATTCTGTTTCTACCGTTGTGTTAGTCCAGGATATTCATACAGCTCTACATGTAAATCAACTAACCAAAAATGTCTTTCATGCCCAAGCTATTCAAGAAATCATAAAAGCAGACACAAAGGTAAATGCACTCGTAGAGGCTATTCTACATATTGGGAAATGAGCTAAACTCTTTAAAGGTATGGTTGGCTCTCTGGTGCAATAAAGCATATAACTGGAAAATCAAGTCTTGCCCGGAGACAAAGAGCCTAACTTAGAGAGAAGGAACAGGTAAGGGCAGAAGATAAGTTAGTACATACACCTTTGGTAACTGATGGTGTATAGCAGCCCCTTCCCTAAGGCCTACTTTCCACAAACACCTTCCCTTACCCTGACAGCTGTGATGAGGACGGATAAGAGTATCTACAAACCTATGACTTAATCTTAGTGTTATTATAATGTGAACACCTTGTTATTTTCTTAGTTACTCAACCTCACTAATATTGGGGCAGTTCTGCAAGAAGACTTCAGTAAAACCTGTTTCTGTACATTTTCCAAAGACAC